>NC_049986.1:10562486-10614542 GCF_000003815.2 Branchiostoma floridae | reverse complement strand
ATCTACCAACCAAAGTACTTTTAGGGTATTGCCACTTGTTTTATCAGTCCTTCTAAAAATGCAGTTAATCACAATAGATAAATAAATTAAATGTATCCATAGACAATGCAAAGATAACTTTAATATCTGCGAGGTGTAAACATATTTGTCTATAAGTGTATCATTTGTCATATACCAAAAGTTATGATATATAACTACATCATGTTCTGATTCTGTACAGTAATATTTCATGTAGCTGGTTTCGTTTTGCTCTATAAATCTTATTGACACTTTAATTCCAACTGTCTCTTTCGGGTAACGTCAAAATAAATTTCATCTGGCAATACATACAAACTAGTAATGTATACGCATTCATACTTGTACCACAAAAATGTCTTTTAGATTTGTAGTTCTATAATTATATCGGTGAAAAATTCATTAGACAAATCTAAACTTCATTCAACAAATCTATGGTATAGGAAATGTAGTTACCAAAAAGTTTAATTTGGTAACTGCTACTGAAGCTTTATTCGTGATATTGGTTCGACGAACGAAGGTTTAAAATACTACATTGCAGTTTTAAACCACTGTCCGTCATCTTAGTATCCCTAAATATCCGTGTTATATAAATATGTAAAGTTTACCAGTGGATAAAGGTGTACTATCGTCACAGGTGGGTTGCAAAATTTGTTCTCTTTAATAACATTAAATAAGAGTTCCAAGATCTCATTGACAAGTTTCAGTGTTTATACAGAAAATTTCGAATGCCTTTTTTCATTGAAGAGCTATAATCATGTAAAGAACATTTTGATTATAATTACTGGTTTCCATTGCCTCACAATGACTAAGAGACCATCTGACTAGGTTTCATTAAGCCCTTACAAACTTCCGACAACGCAAGCGCTGCGACAGGAACTGTGGGTAATATGTCAAAGGTAAAGACCCCTAAAGTGTTATCATTTCTTATCTCGGCCATTGTCTTGATATGTATATTTATTCAGAGTCTTGTTTTGTTTTGTTTATATTGTAGGGGTCTTCACATTTAATATATTGCCCACAATTAGTTTCGCTACGGACTCAAAAGTGAGAACGAGCCTATTTGTCACTGTCTTTCATTTTACGTTGAACTTCACTAAAACATACAAAAACAGACAGGCTAATAGTACATCACAATGAAATGTTAGCCCCTCTTGTTGATGTCACAATCTGTTGTATCTGATATTACTTGTTACTCCCGAATGCTTAATTATTGCAATGAAACCATTTTTTTAACTCCCTTGCCTCTATGGTAACAAGTCTATTTAGATTAAGGCCTCACAGAACTATGCACCTCGAAAGAAAAAGCCTCCCTAGAAAGATGAATAGATATTAATTCGTTTCTTTGTTAACTTAAGTTACATGTGTTGAATACTTTGCAATTTCACAAATTGATTCAGACAAGTCAAACTACCTCTGTTATCGATTATTAGAAAATAAGCGTTCCTCGTGAGTTTCTGAAGACAAATGGTGATGATTCAACCCAATTCCTCACAAATGTTCTAATCCCTTTTTTACAGTGTCCCAGATCATTGTGTTTGTTATTGGATTTTAACGCCTCAAAGGACAAATAAGAAAAAAAAGGGCATTCATCTAATACATTTATCTCTTTCTCAAACCAAACCAAACTAACTATATTCTATAGCCCTTGGGCCAACAGGTCGTTGAGGGAGGGGAGCATCTTGTTTGTATTATACTGCACACCAACATACTGTAAATGCAGAAACTTTCGCGGTGGTTTAATTCGCAGGTGGCCGCTTCACCGCGAATTTAAAACCACCGCAAAAATTCTCCATGGAAGTAAGAGACTACAGTACATTGATGCTACCAAAACTTAAAACTACCGCGAAATAAAATCCCCGCGAACTTAAATGCATTTGCAGTATATACTGCGTATAGTCCGTGGGCCACCAGATCGTTGAGTGAGGGGGAATTTTGTTTGTATTATACTGCATACCAATGTATCCCCTTATGGCGTAAGAAACCAGGTCTGTACTGAACAATACAAGCTGCAATGCCAGACAGATATGATCCTCTTGCGCCGTGAAGAACCACTGTTCTTTTCAGTTAATGCAGTGGGCTTTGTTAAAAGCTCAAGGCTTGGCTCTCCTCAAACACAAAAAAACACGACACGTAATGACTCGTATCCAAAGATTTACCGGCAAAGTTGACTATAGGGTTTAGACAAAAAGATTGCTACAAAAGTCACAGGGCACGTGGCTTGTTCTTTATTCCTTTGTAAGTACACTTTACCTCAACTGACCTTTCAATGCTGTGTGGAGCCAGTAATACCACCTATGCAAGAATTTCGCCACAAAATGTGTAAGAGTTAAAGGCTACCATGAATACATCGACTGAAAATAACACGTTATGTGGCTCTGTCTGTAGGTCAAACTGTACTCATTGCGGTGAAAACGTATCAGTCTTTCTTGACCTAAGGGTCAGACGACTGCCAATACTGGCGACTGCTTCTGTACATAGCTGACCCAATAAAGATCTAAGAACATTTAAACTGTGTCGTGTCGTGAGGGGTACTACTATCTTCTCTTCTTTGAGACTGAGACTACATACAGATTTCTAAAGAATTCAAAAAAAGGTCAACATTCACTTGCTTTCAAACATAAAAGTTGCAATAACACGGTTGTTGCGTTGGTGTGTGTGCATGAAAGTATTCCCAAAGCCTTTTTAAGTCTGTTGCAGGCGGTTTGTTGTTGTTAACTGTATCTAGGACACGGTATTGAAATGCGGAACACTCACGCCGTATGTCACAGAGGTTACACCACACAAGCAGTCAACACCCCTGGTTCTTTCCGGGACGATTTGCACAACCAGTTCTGTTTTGCAACGGAATATACAGGTTAAAAGAATTTACTTTGTGTCAATCAGACATCGCCTGCTTTGCACCTTTCGACTCATAGTGCGGAGTTTGAATTTACGGCTATACCACCTATTCACTAGGACGGCACTCTCGCCACGCTCTCTCTGCGACCTAAAATTTTACATATCGCTCAAAGAACTCTTACTACAGTCTAGGAAAGAAACGTTCTCAGTTACATTTTTACGTTTTGTATGATATACCCAGTGTGGAAGCGAAGGCTACACTGTCTACACATATCCTATTTAGGCCGCGGTGAGAGTGCAGCGCAATCGCCGTCTAGTGGAAAGGGGGACTTAGGCATTGCGTAACAAAACAGATGCCCTTCAAAAACTGTTATCTTTTCGTGAGATGCATGTAAAGATTAGGAAAGAAGACTCTGGTCGTGGACAAGTGGATTTCCTCTTCTGATAAATGGCCTTCTCCCCCCGCATGTAGGTTGAATATGATAGCCTAAGGCAGGGGAAGAAAATTAGGTAGCGGAACGGTATTACGTGTCCAAGCAGACTAATAGGGGTTCTGCATGGTTAGATTAGGTTATCCCTATAAAGTTGCACAACAATTGTACAAGGTACAAAATATGTCATCTACATATTAACTTCAGTGGTAGCTATAGCTTTTCTTAATGCTTATCTACCTGAGTTGTAGATTTATGGGATACGTTTCTTACAATCATTGAAGGCTTTTACAATCATTGGAGGAATTTCTGATGTCTAAACCTTCTTTGATATATTTCTATATCTGCCATATGAATAGTTGATCATTGGGGAATTTGCTTCATTGTGTACTTTCTTGCTAAACGTTTTGATAAACAAAGTTTGGTATAGTCTGATAAAGGGGGTGTATTTTAGTAGATAGTATGGATTACCTAATATTTAGATTATTAGGTGACAGAGGGTCAAGTAAACTATTGCTGATTTCATTTTCGTCAAATAAACTTTTCTTGATAGAGTTTATTATAACAATAAAACAAGCCACACAAAATAGATTTCATAAAATATCTCAAATTCAACGACTTGAAATACCAGTATCTTTGACCTTTTCCTTTTAATCAGATCTGCCACTTAGCTTTTGCTTGTCAGCGAATTATACAGATTCTTACGGCAAATTAAAGCATTTAGTAATAACATCGTATATCAAAAAAGTTGATTGATTTGTTTCAGAACCATTGAAATCAGTTACTTGGAAACATAAGGTACTACCCTGCAAGATCAATAAATGAATTTTAAAAATACAACCCTCTGTTGACTGAATATGATTATGAACAACAAACAATAATTTTTCAAAAAACATTTACTCATGCAACTGGACATGATTTTGGAAACGGACATTTCAGAGGGCATCCTCCATCTTTTGTCAGTGACACAATCTTATTACCTGGATGTCTAACATCCATCGACGTTAACAATAATCTTTGTTATGTATCTAAAACTAGGAAACTGAACAAAGCAGACGAAGGATTTAATACAGACAAGCTAAATCTAGAGCTGAACATTGTCGAGATCCCCCACGAAAGCCAAACTAGAAATTAATCATAAGGGACCCTCACGAATATCCTTCGAACTGGTCTTGATCAATGTTTTTCCACTGCTGCAAAGTCCATTTATATAAAATCAATCTACAGGAGTCCATAGTTCATAAGCAAGCGTGAGTTCTGACAGATGGAATTCCAACACCAACTGCATGAACTCTGACCAGCACTTCGTTTGTCAGCTTTTATTGATAAACTTCTCATGATGAATATAACGTACGTGCCAAGAGCATTATTGGACCTGGCAGACCCACATTGCAAGCATGATTGGATTTGGTGGCCATTGCTTCGACACTTCAGGGGTGAAGGAAATATGCAAATCTTGTCCTGTACATCAGGGTTAGATGTGGTATGCAAATTTGGTCACATGGCAATGTATGTTCTGGGTGAGAGGTGATATGCAAATTTCTTTCGGTTCACAAGGGTACCTCGGGTAAGAGGTGGTATGCAAAACTGGTCAATGAACACAAGTAATAGAGGTTGTATTCAAATTAAAGTCCGGTTCATCGTTTCGAGAGGCTGTATGCAATTGTGATCAAGTGCAAATTCAAGAGAGGTGGTATTCAAATCTGGATATGTACACCCGGAAAAGAGGTGGTATGCAAATCTGGTCATGTACAACTTAAAGAGAGGCGGTATGCAAATCTGGTCATGTACAACTTAAAGAGAGGCGGTATGCAAATCTGGTCATGTACACCTGGAAGAGAGGTGGTATGCTAATTTAATCATGTTTAACCGGAAGAGAGCTGGTATACAAATCTGATCCGGTACACAAGAAGTATGAAAATCCTGTCTGGTACCGACCGAATACCAAAGACTTAAAATGTGATTCGTACTGTGTTCTCTGGTTAACACCTAGAGTTGCCGAAAGAGTATAATTATTAGTTAACAGCAGACCACTACAAATGGACTAGTCCCCTACTGTGGTGATTATATGGCCAAGGGCTTGAGAAACAGATTGGGCGTCGCCCTATGCATCATTTGGTACGGGAAGGACTTTGAAATTAACTTTAACTCCAGACGATTGGTATACAAATCTGAATAAGAGCTAAATTTAGCCTTTATTTTGATACAGCAAAGAGTATTTTGCGGTCACTTCCCTATCTCGCCCATACATTACAATGCCTATACCGAAATTTATATCTACAGTACAGATGATTGCAGCTCAATAATACGAGACAACTCACTAAAATTCCTCACTAAAAGACATATCAAGCTTGAGGAGAACATTATAACCGATTTACGCCTTGACCTGGCGCGTCCCTTGGCAATTTCTTTTCACCCGAGAAAATTAAATTTGCTACGATGGCCGCTGTATAATGCAGAACGATTCTTCAGAGTGGGGAATTTTTGCTGCAATGGCACCTCATACTGATGACTTGTCAACTTTTCTATATTGAAAATGCGGAGATGGCCATGGGCATATCAATTGCATATTCATTTCAGAAGTATATTACAGGGACATAACGTCTCACATAGACGCACAATGCCATCATTGCAGACAACCTCACAAAATCATATCAAGTTGCTTGAGTTACTGTTATGTGGCATATCTTATTACCTGGCTATCTAACCTTCATCGACGAATCTCACTAAATCTGTAGTTTACATCAATGTATCTCTGGAAACTTTAGCGAAGTAGGCAGCCCTGTATCAAATTTGAGTTTAGAAAAAAGGAAAACTTAAAAGTTTATTGTGTAGGTAGAAAACGATACGTGGCAGGATTTTGCTTCTTTTGAAGAGAGACATGATTACAAAGCAGCTAAAAAGACGCAAGGGCCTGGCAAACAAAGCCATGTGGTTAAGCAGCTAATAGATAAATAACGTTTAAATGAGAGCTGATTTATGCAAATGTAGCATTTGATCCTGTGGTTGGTAGGTTTTATTGGCATTTCGAATAATCAAATCAAGTGTCAAGAAAACAACGTCTGCCAAGCCGTATCTAATAACATCAGTCAATTCAAACCAGGCTTCCTTAAAAAACTTGCAGCTAAATGCATTCATCATTGACTCTTACCTGTAGTCGATATCATGTCATCTGATATCTCGACTATTTTATAGCTGCGGTCCCGTGGGGTACAGACAAGTTGGCGGCTACATGACAGGAACAATTGAAGCGATTCGCTGCCATTGCCGGCTACACGCCTCGGTGAGTAAGATCATTGACACGACAAAGATCCGGTATTGAGGAACGCCCAAAGGGACCTGGCCGTCTCAACCTCGACAGAATGATTATGATTCAAGACTAATTTAGAATTCAATGTCTGTTTGTCATACTCAATATGCATGTCTAAGCTGATGCTTTACTATAAAAACATTAATAAAAAGCATACAATTGTTCTTTGTCATTTGAAAGACTTTTAAAAACATACAGTATGTAAGTATTATGCTTATCAGTATATTAAGCAATGGGCATATACTGAAAGGAAATCTGCATTTGAATTTATTTTGAAATCTAGTCTCGTAGTTCCAGCACTTTTTATGCCAAGTCAATGTACATGTCAATTAGAAATCTAAACAAAGTTAGAAAAAGATGTAAAAAATTATCTTTGACTAAAATGATATCAGCAAATTTAAAAATTTATTAAGCTAAGCTAAACGGACGGCTCTGAATAGATCACACACAAAAACATGTTATGAAAATGAAATGCAACTACATTCTAAGATCGGAATTTTATGTAGAATCTCATGGCTATTCCTGCAGCTATACGACGGCCCAAACACACCGGGTGATCACACCCTACACTCTTTTAGGTACATGTGTTGGGTTCTTTTAGATACAACGACTGAAAGGGTTTTCGCCATCGCCCAAAATAACGAAAGCAACCCCTTACATTACTGAGCTGAGCTGACAATAAGATCAGATCCACGCGTACGGAACTTTATCCAGATTGCCAAGCAGTAGGGTTGCGTTACCAGTTGCGTTACAGCTTGCGCCATATGGACACGTAAGTTAATAGAATCAGATCAAATCTACTCTACTCCAGCTATATTTGTATTAAACATACATTCGGGTGTTTATCTTTCGTGTGTTATCACACTTGCTACAATTCAGTTACATGCTTTGAAATTGATGTTGTAAATTTTTTTGACATTCCAACCTTTTAACGTATTTTTGCAGACTTGAGCAAGAAATATCAGATCGCGCTCATGACATCTGCGATAACATATGATTATAATGAACATCATCCGGATTGAAATACAAATTACACAACCAAATGGGCGATTTAGCAATCGATTTTATGTCCCTAAATTGCCCTTAAAATGTCATGCAATTCATATAAGGAAAAACCCGCGGCAAGTTTCAACAACAACTTACATTTTACGAGTACTAAATAGACGGTGGTGTCACGGGCTGGCCGATAGGGAATGACTCGCAGGCTCTTATATCGTAGTATTAAGGAAAGTGGCAATGATGTATGCTCCCCGTTCAAATAGTGTACAGCCGATATTTCACAAGCTTAATCAATCTATTCCCAGCCTTCGCTAGGCGTTAGGGCCAGCAGACAAAGTTGTGTTTCCGGTAACAGCTTTGGAAGAAAAATCGTTCAGTCAGTAGGAGTTTCTTTTTTTTTTTCTTCCTTTTTGAGTTCATCCGACATTATTCAACAGATACAGTTAAGCGAAATTTCTAAATCATGTAAAAATGTAAAGCATCGTGAAGCTTGTGTTTTCAACGCCGTATGTAAATTTCGTGTCATGTAGATTACATTTGAAACGCGCAAATTTACTTATAAAATAAACATAAAAGTACAATGTTTATGAGACATCCTTGTGTCAACTAATCAAAGCCCTAATCTTAATGTTAGGCGCGGGAAGTCTTTATTCAATTTCAGATCTCAGATCATATACACATATGTACATAATACATACATGTATAGTAAATACACACAGATGTGAGTTCCAATACCCCTGTTCATCCTTCACTACATATCCACCGTCTACTGACGCTGTTGAGTGGAACCAATTTTCAGTAAGAGGTGACGTCACAGAAATGCCCATGTATACCAGTGTTTTATTGCCTCAATATCTATGACGTCACGATCAGTTGCTATTTTTCCAACCAAAGAACACGCAATAAAGAATTTAAATACATCTTCAACATCTAACTCTACGTAACTATAATCAACTACCATTGAGCATTGTTTCATCAACTGCGTCTCCTATTTTTTACTCCCAATAGAATTTTATATGCCTTAGATTGTAAATCAGTAATTGGTACCTTAACGATTTGAAATACGACGTCGTCGTTACCGCTACACTAACGACCTGAAAGATAACTGTAAAGTTAGTATATGGCACATGTGAATGGTATACAATTCAATTGGCAGTTGTTTTTTTTACTTAACAAAGTAAGAGTGTGCTTACCCCACAATAAAACTACAGAAAACTTAAGTACATATCTCTGTTTCCAATGTATTTTAAATGTCTCTTATATCTATGTAATATGAATCCCATAATTGAAAGAATTGTTTTTACTGATTTAGCCTTAATTTCTTCTACATACCTCGTACATTGCCAATAACATACCAAAACTAAGGCAATTACTACAATTGGTATTTCTAAATGCCTTTTATAGCTAAACAATAAAAATCTCCCCATTGGCAGACGTTTTCTTATTTCAGAAGTTATGGCCTACACGTCTTATACCTATATATCTCTAGGTCACCTACACTGCCAAGAACTAAAGCAATTCCACAGGTCGACATTAAGCCCGTATAATAGATCAGGGAAAGGTCCTCGGTTCACGCAGTTGAAGATCGAAAGGGGAGTGATTGATTACCCCAATTGAAGTCTAAAATAGGAGGGTGGATCCTTAGATGTAGTTTCGTCATTGATACTGTGAAACCCTTTTTTTCTTTTCCTGAGCTCATCAATTATTTTTATGTCACGGTTATCTTGTTACTGTTCAAGCCCATCTTGCTAGGGTGTCGGGACGCATTATAGTGGTCCGTGATAGAGAGTGGTTTGTGGACTTGAACTTTTAGACAGAGGTGTTCACATAAACCATCAATTACAATCAATCGAACACAAAAAAGACTGGACCATCATAGATTAAAAAGCATTCTATTTCAGAAACTACTTTTAAAATGTTTAACGTGGAGATTTTGATAATAATGAATATATTTCATGAATTTTTTCAACGATTGCTTTGAAAGAACAATGCTCATAGCTGTATGTCATCCGTAACACACAATGCGTATCCATGTCTATATCACATATCTATATTACATATCTGTCATATTCAACTACAACAATTTGTTATAAACTGGTAGTATCAAATGAAATGCATACCTGGCTCAGAATATTTCTTTAAGTATAATCTTTCGTTAAGCTATAGTTCAAAACGATCAACCTTTTTTAAAGATCTGCATTCTAGTTTCACGTATAACTCTATCATCCACGCAGTGTCACGTTAATTAGAGTCATCTATTCTAAAAGCACTTCCAATAGTCAGTATTAAGCAAACAAAATACTTCTATTGATTTTATTGAAGCCAGTTGAGGTTGCCCAGTCGTATGTAGGACAGTTCATCCTCATGTTCATAACATAACTTCTTGTACATATTATTAGAATAAATTTGCAACCCCTACAATTTGCAATCAGTTCTGAAAACACTTCTCAAGGACAGTTCTACCGTTCCCATCTCTGTATAATAAATCTGTTTTATAATAACTTCTACATGCCTTCTTCCCCCTTCTTTGTTGACCCCGCGGGTCACTTAATTTTAGAGGTTAAGCTCACATGACCCGAACGTGTTCCAAGACTTGATGAGGGGCGGCGCCGTCACGACAATCGTCTGAAGTGGGGTTAGGGGAGGCTTCGGGAGGGTTATTTGACGCTTGTGTTGCAGAACGAGCAGTAAAAATAATAAACATTTCCGTACCCTGTATACATTAACATTGACTTGGCAAAGACGTAACGTTTAAAAAACAAGCTCTTCTAAGTTGTCAGGCTCCGGGATTGTTATCTGATGCCCGGGTTGTGCCATTTGCAGTGACAACAATTAAACAGTTAAGGATCATACATCAATTGACATTGCCCTGACAAAAGACGTAACGTTTCGTGTGTTTCAAGTTACGTAACCAGTGTACTATAGACTGTGGTCTGAAAAAAGGCATCCTAAAAGGCTTATTCCTGCCTGTGATGTGGAACAAGCTGCGAGAAGAAAGCATTCACTTGTAATGTCTCTATTGGCATTGACTGGACTATATGTTTAAACGTAAAATGCGTATTAAAACGCTAAACTATAAACATAGGCAGTACACGTTTCATATCTTTTGACACTGACCAAGGCTGCCATCACCTTCCCCCAATCTACAACAGCATCGAGTCACGTGACCTGTGTAACCTTTAACTTCTAGGTCATGTGATGACCATATCCATTACTGATGAAAAATAACGGGTGTCATTTGTAAGTCTTCTCACCAGGAAAACTTTACACTCCTGCATGCGTATCAGTCATTTTTTTCTTCAGGCGTAATAGATTATCCTTATCACCCACCCGGCAACCACTACAGCCACTTCAGTTTTGCTGCAAGAGCAGTTGTAACTTTCAATTTGTTTTCTTAGAGGCAAACACATCAATCAGGCAAACACGTTTCATGTCTGGTGTGTGACTAGTTGTTTATTCCCCCTGTAAAATCACAGCATTTACAGACACAAAGACAATGAAAGTGTTCCGTTGGCCCTTGTTTAGTTGGTGTCAACGGATGACTTTTTCTGTGTATGTTGAAGATGAAAAGTGTTCCAGTAAGTAATATGTAAGGTATCAGCTGAATGATATCAAACTATTAATTATATGTAAGAAAGCTTAAATCCGACTTATCCGAGTGATTTTTCTAAATGATATGTGATAGCATGATCAGTGTATACATTTGCATTGCTTCTGTCCTTTGAGTAACGTTTATGAATCAATCGATTCCAACCGGTAGTCATGCACTTGACCTTTGACGTCAATTAATTTGCATGTCACTAACCAGTATGACGTATTGTGAATATCCCTGATGTCATCAAGACTGTACTAGCGGAAGAGGCTTAACGTCCCTCGTTAATACATTAATACCTGACGCTATATTCCATTCATCACGCCTTTTCCCTGGAGCTAGCCATGATGTATTACCGAAAACTTGTAGGGAGGGATTATGTTTTATTGCAATTGATCTCCTGCGTGGTTGGATGTGATGGCAACAATGGGCATCTTATGAAACAAGACGACCACATTCATCAAAACGCCGGCGGTGTCCCTTAATATCTATTAATCATGGTAAACTTGGTATATCTTATGATTTGTAGCAACTTCATGTATTATATAATGCCGCTGTTGTTTGTATTTCCTCGTTGATTAAACATAGTTAATATTACCACTTCTACTGTCAGTCAGTCTATGCAGACTATGACACTACGCTAGGACCATGACAATGTAGACTATAATACAAAAAGTGTGCAAATTAAATACAAAATACAAAAACTTAATTATCATTATAGGTGTAACGTTACTAATCATAGAATATTGGAATAAGTTTAGGAGACTTGGATATGTGGATACTCTATTTAGCCCATTAGATACTATACATACTTTATAGGCAGCTAATCTTTCTGAATTTAATGGCGATAAACGAATAAAGAACAATCCATACAAATGTTCTGGAGTGGCGTCACATTTTATTAGAAGGAAATTAAATAAATTCCGTATTTAAGCTTTCGTTATTATCGGCTTAGTGGAATAAATTGGCATTTTATCATTCTATTTATTTTGAAATTCTAAAAATAGTCAAGCTAATTAGTTGAACTATCAACAGAAGATCATAAGGATAATTGAAGTTAGATAACGTTTTGAATATCAATCAATTATGGGCCTACCTTTATGCAGTACCTCCAGTACTTGTGATTCAAGGTCTATCCGACACAATAGTGTTTAAGGTTTTTAAGGTACTTAATCTTCCATGATGGTGATATTTTATGCATTTCTGTCTTATTACTTTTATTATCTACAGAACATCGTATAATAAAGCAATATATCGTTACATATGTGTGTTTGTGTGTCATACTTTCAATTAATCGGCTTTGCATATATTTTGATAAATTGAGATCTTCTGAACAAGGATCGTTTACAAATTTGGTTTATATTATCTAATTTTATGCAGACGTCTCACTTATCTATAAAAGTGGATCTGGACCTAGTGTGACAGCGCCTACTATCATTCCCTGATTGTATTGCAACCAAATATCTCCAAAAGAGTTTGCGGAGAACTCTCCTGTTTAATTTCACATGAGAACATCATAATGATAGATATCAAATGTCATGCATGTCGCCACGTCTACGTCGTTACAATTATAACCGTTACGTTTATCTACTTTTTCCTCGGTCATATTCAATTTCATATATTCAAACCGGTGTTACACAATATAGTCGACAGCATTACCGATACTTAAAGGCAGGTAGTTCCTATTTGCTTGAGATAATACTTCCAGTTATGTCTTATTTCTGCTGTAATTTGTGATAACTTCTAATGGCATAAGTGTTAAACAAAGAGTATTTGGACACGTTATATGGAGATCATTTTGAACGTTAGCATTTGTATCCAGGCGCATGGGAACTAAAAAAAGCAGTTGAGGAACTCCGCGAAGACCAGATCAATGACCCTGCTTTATTAAAGCGGGTATCCTACTTCACTGGGGTGCTAACACAAGTTGTACTTGTGTATCTCTTGACTTTATAATCGGAATATCATGCAGAAAAAAAGTAAGTATGACTAAAAACACCTGACGACAAAATATACGCAAAATGTAAGAACATCTGTTTTTCTATCGAAGAGTGGTCTGTCATATTGTTACACCGCAGCGAGGTCGCCAACCTGCTGCAGCATCAGGTTTAGATACACGATTTAGGACTGCTGAATATGGACAGGAAAACATGGAAGGGTCTAACGGTGCACTTAGCAAAAGAAAAAGTAATTTGTTTTGTCTCGCAAAAACTTCAGAACATAGATCGTTTTGGACAGAACAAGGCCAAGGTTGCCAAAGCCAAAGCTAAGGGTATAAATCTAGCCAAGACTTTGCGACAAACAGTTTACGTATTCGTTGCACTTAGCGTCTTACATAAAAGTAAGATAAGAGCTGGCAAGGCTTGAAGATAAAATCAGCACCTCTCGCGGCAGCGAATTTTCCATCTCTTAAACGGTCGCCGCCATTTCGGAAAGTCGTTGCCATACTTCTGACCGATCCACATAGTAGGGAGGTGTCATAAAATTAATTGCCAAAACGTATAAAGCAGCATCAAAGTAACGCGTTAAGTATTAAAGAAAACATGTAAGGTAAGTGCATAAACTCAAGTTTGACTTACTTTACTTGTTCGAGCTGCCGCCCGAGCCAAGATTTAGAGATGTCTCCACTCCAACCTATATATCTTTCTTCAAGGACTGGATTTCCTTCACATACCTGTCAATTCTTAGATTGTCGATGACTTTAAGTCTTCCCTGACCCTTTTTTCTTCTTTTTTTTTGGCTCCCATAAAACTATTTTGGATGCTATGATGTCTGACAAAGTGTGCAGTTAGTTTCAGTCTCATTGTTTTGATTTTTTTCTGAAATGAGCGGTTGATCTTGATACAGCTGTTCGCTGAAAAGTTTCTGCTTCCATGAAACATAAAGACACAAGAACCAGTAGTAGCAGCAGCAGTAGTAGTTGAGATAGTACTAGACTAGTACTAGTAGTAGTGGTAGTCGTCTTAGCTGCAGTGGTAGAAGTAGCAGCAGTAGTACTAGTGGAAGTAGTATTCTTGTTTATTTTATACGAAAAAACTTCCGAAATTCATCCAAATGGCTTGTGATTTAAATGTACGAGCGTACGTATATACACATAATTTAAAAGCAGCATTTAGTAAATTAAGAAATTAAATAGATGTGACTATCACCTCGTCTTCTCAAGACAAAAAGGATTTGAAAACTGAAGAAAAGTAGCTAAAATACACTATAAATCTGAAGCCAAAGCCTCAGAACTACCAAAACATCATTACTAATTAAAAAGAAATCCAACCTGGCTTGACAATATTAGCTGCGCTCAAACAAAATCTATACATATTTTCTATTTCTGTTTCTTTCTAATCCACAAACATATATAAATACACACGAAGGACGTCTTATTCTTACATTTGATCTATTGTTTCTGTGTGTCAATAACATATAGTTTGAAAGTCCTCATTCATTAAAATATTTTAATAATGACTGTTAGGGAGGAGTATTATTGAGACAAAGACCTTTCAATCAGCAAGATCTCACATATATTGTAACGTGTTGATAGGAGTCGGTGTCGAACACGAAATACTAGCTGCAAGCAAAAGATAAGTTTGATACCTAAAACATATAGAGGAAGACCGATATACATCTGTTAGGTAATGTTTAGTCGCTGCCATTTATCACAGATATTATAACATGCTGATAAGAGTCGGTGTCGAACACGAAAGACTAGCTGCAAGCAAAAGAGTAGTCTGATACCTGAAATAATGATATATACATTTGTCATCTTGTCACAATCTTAAAAGTTTATAGAATATGACTACTTCAGAAAGGTTCCCTGTGGCTAGTTAGGCATGTGAGTCACGACCATGGCGTCGCTAAGGAAAGATCTGATGCGGAGACGAGGCCACCCAACTCCATCACTTTTGTAAATTCCCTTTGCCGGTCCATGTTAACTCTCAAACCGCCTCCGGCCTGAGGAAAGGAGGCGGCATCTTTGATGACCTCGTCCATATCTTACTTTCACAGTCCCGCTTTATGGTCACAAATTGCCCGGAAGTTAGCATGCCGTGACGTCACGACCGAGGATCGAACGCAACCCTGGCGCAGACGATGCGAGGAGTACCGCCTTAGAGGAAGGGAAGACGATCGTTTTGCTTGGACCTTTGGCATGCGAGGTGGTGTCACTTTCTCCGGGAAAATACAGCCGCAGATAGCTGGAACAACAAAAAGGTTAGGACCATATATCATTACATGTGCATTATGTCGTTCCTTTGAAAACTTCCTTGTATGCAAAAATTAAGCTCCAAGGTCAATAGTATCTTGTAGTGTTAAATGAATATCGTTCATATAGATCTTGTAGCTGAGCAAGGCAAAGTTATGTAATGGTGCAGCGAACGTTTTGCAGCATTTTTCTATTGTAAAATGTTGAACAAGGTAAAATTATACAATGGTGCAACAAACGTTTTGCAGCATTTTTCTATTGTAAAATGTTTAACAAGGTAAAATTATACAATGGTGCAACAAATGTTTTGCAGCTTTTTTCTATTGCAAAATGTTGAACAAGGTAAAATCATACAATGGTGCAACAAACGTTTTGCAGCATTTTTCTATTACAAAGTGCATGAGTCATGAGAAAGAGAGCGAGTTTGCTATGAAAATATTTCCTTTAGAAAAGGACAAATCTATCTAAAAGCACGACGATTTCCTTGTAAGTTCGCTAGTCTCTCCCATAGATGTTCCGCATAGTCGGTGGACCAGAAGAAAAGCACTGTTATTTATATAATGGATCCCTTCTCTCTTCGGAGGCAAAACCTGTCGGAGTGGAACATCAAAGGTAGAAGCAGGTGGGAGAGTGCCATGATTCAATCAAACTTTGAATTTTTGCTTGATGGGGTTGTTCTGAAGTGCAATTATGGCGGATATCCTTCGCCAGCTGTGGTTGGAATGCGGCAAACTCCGTAGACAAGCCCGACAAGAAAGAGATTGCTTTGAAGTGCCGAGATCACTGATGAATTCGGTCACGCGGTAGTATGTTGCGATTCTGTCGCGGATAAACCAGTAATTCTGATGATGAACTCTGTCTCTAAAGCTTGTTACAAGTCCAAGACGGCTCGGAATTTTATTAAGTGATAAAACCACACGATAATCGCTACACATTAAAGCTACTGCAACGCTATTTCTATTAAAACATGAAGAAAAATCCATTTGCCGGTATGTGTGAGGTTATCCAGGGACTCACTGTAAAGAAGTGTGGTTACACTGAGTTGGGCTACCTTGCAAAAGAAAAAAATAATAGTAAAAAAAAAAAAAAAAGTAATTGTTTAACTCAACTACGGACGGCGAACATTGTACAATTATGCGGAGGTGATATTCTAGCTAGCCACAATAACAGACGTTCTGTATCCTTTTTCTTTGCCTAGCTATAGAACCTCCAAGCTCACATTTATAGACTATTATCGTGCACTACACGTAGTACCCTCTGACAAAAGCGAAATTCAGCATCCCAAAGGCTTACGTTCAACATCGCGACGGTCATGTCATATAAAAACCGGAGGTTAACATAACGTCACTCTTGGTAACGTGAACTTGAGGTAATGTGTTTTCGGAAGCCCAGCGGTCGTTTTTCGAACTATTTTTGGTCAAGCCATTTCTTTCTGAAGTCAGTATAGAGGTGTTCTCTTGATGGATACAGAATGGCCAAAACTTGGAGTTATCTGAGGCAAAGTCTACCCAAAGGGCTCCATTACCTACTGATGCTTGTCATCCAGAAAGTGTGGAATCGGCTGAAAGGTTTTTAACGTGAGGTCAATTATCTAAACTAGTACGTACTTTTACTGCATCTACTTCTTGATAACAAAGTCAAGAAAAGAAACTCATAGCAAATTGTGGAAATAAAACGCTTTAGTAGGTTGGAAAAAGTTGAAGACAACTAGTATCATGCTAAAATTCAACACACATTATACCTTACCTTCGATATAGATAGCAAATGTTGTGGTTTGCTAAATGATTTTTTTACGTTTATATGCTGTTCCTGAGGATTTCTGCCGTATAGAAATGGTCAAATGTGCACCTGATGGGCATTTAAGAGTCGGGATACTTTTTGAGTTTCTTATAAACTAAAATTTAGAGATATTCCTTTTGACATCCTCTCTCTTACAGCATTGCCATGTATTTATTAACTTAAACTCCTTTCCTAATATCTTGACCCAACACTCGCCGATCTTTGACACAGCAACATGATGATTTAATATAGAAAAACGCGCACTGCGTCGGTAAGTACAAAAACAATGAGATTGAATCACCTTCAAAAGTACCCAGCCTCTTCTACCGCACCAAACATCTAGGATTCCTTTACCAACGATACCCATAACGACAAAGTTAACGCAGTACAGAGAGATGAATGAGACAAAGAAGCCAAGGGCTGCAAGGATACGCAAAAGAGATTTGCTTTGGTGTTGATCTTCGTGTCTGCTCTTGGACCGAGTTCACGGTAGAATAAAGGGTTTTGTATTCTTCCTCTGATGTTGAAAAGAATCCATCACAGGAGATCAACAAAGCGTTTGACTGCCCACAGGCAGAAGCTTGGCACAGCCGTGTTGGTAATATATCTATCATCCTTATCTTCTATCTCGCTAAACGAAAAACATGCCAATATGTTTTTATGCCGAGAAGGTGGCATCTATTATGACGGTCGGAAGCTAGTGATGAAAGCCAGTGGGTATTTTACATCCTGTTACAAGTTCCTAGAGTTTACGAGCTAAAAAGAAGATATCTTCAAGACACTTACAATTGCATTGCCGGCAGAATCTTCAATGAGTGTCTTGCTCTTGTAGGCCGTATATTTGCCGTGACTGTTACATCTCATGCTTCATTCCTCAAGTAGAAATTGAAGCCCAAAGGCAACTTAAAGAAGAATGAAAACTCCTCCAGAAGTTGAATGTCCTTGAGAATCAAGTCTAACGCAATTTATCAGTTACAGAGCTTACACTTCTCATTACTTTGTGGGGAAGTTTGGTACGTTCTCATTTCAGCCTCAGGACTTGAGGCGATTGTGGTCCGCTATCGTGAACATTACACCAGATTAACGTTATGAGTTTTCCAAAACCAAGTCCTGAGTTTATTGCCTATAACATGTTAAGATTTATGTTAGGATTTCTGGTTGACTCCGTCATTTTTAAGGTACGAAATGACATAGAAGACACCAAAGTATCTTAGCTGGAACATATTAAACAGAGGGAGGAGCTATTGGGGGGAGGGCATTTTTCGTTATACGTCGATTCCTTCGACCGTTATTGTACTTGATTTCATAGAAATGATACACGATGTAGACGTATGACTTAAAAGACAAAACAAACTGAATGTAAAAATATCGTTCTCAAGTCATGAATTCCGTATTGAAAATTGGGTGAAACCAAACATCACAGAAGTGAAACTTAGAACAGAATATAGAAATACATTACTGAGTTTTATGGTTATGTTTTATGTTTAGTTTGACTGGGACAATGCCTCCTTTGATGTATTGACCATGGTAATATATATCAGCCCTACAACTTCGGCTGTGGCTAACCATCCTATACAAGAGATAGAATGGCAGCCCTGCCACATAGTGCACACAGATCTGCAAGCTGACTCGGGTCTGTTGCAGAGTTCTTTTCGCAGGAACCATTTTTCTATTTCAGTCTGAATAGGATTAAGGATACTTTTACAAGGCTTGACGTATTTTCTTCTCCATAAAAAATGGAGGTATAGTTTCGGGTCCGTTTGTGTGTATGTGAGTGTGTGGAGCTGGAGAAATATGGCAATACTTTTTGAGTTATGACGATGACAGTCAACCGTTTAATATGTGCGTAGGTATTATGAACTCGGCTGTAAGGGCCGACATTGGACTTCCTTTGGCAGCAGGAATTCCATTGTTTGTATCTTTGGTCTTGGACATGTGTTGGTATTAATAGGAGTTAATTTAAGCTTGCCAAGAAGTGTTCTGGGCTTGAACTTTCTAGCAACTGGCTCCGGAACTTAAGGTCTTCAGGTCTTTTACTTCAATAAGGAACTCAACGAAGGAACATCCGAAGTGTCGCTTTACCTACCTGCATATGGACTAAGGTATGGAATCAAAAGTTGGGGATTATGACCTACCTAGCTGAACACATTTTGATACATATGTTCTGTCACCAATTCTACTAAGAGTGTAAACTGCATTATATAAGACGCATTACCCACAGAGATTCTTTTCATATCAGCTACATCAATCTACCTCCTTGGTACGAAAAGGTTGTATATCTATCATATAAAACGTCTAAAAAGGGTGACACTCCAAGATATCTTTGGCTTGATAAAGGACTGCTTTCCACTTCTTCAGCAGAAATCTAAGATTTATGTCTTATGCTATAAGGAAGAGTCGTGTCCTTCCATGCATTACACTTCAAAGACTGCAATTCATAGTTAGGCCACATTGTAAGCTAAAAGAGTAGCGCCACGCTCAATGCATGTTAAAGAGTATACAATATTTTGTAGGCCGCACATGGTAATATTACAGTATTACTATGCTTGGATTTTGTATTCAATATATATTGCTATTCTACATATGGCAGCATTGAAGTCTTAGAAATGTATCATGCCTACTGTACATTATGATCTGGGAGATATAATACTATATAGCGAATGTATTTTGGACCTGATAAACTGAGAAACTCTGAACAGATTACGATTGGAACAAAACATTGGTTATTTTACCAAATATACGATTAACTTCTCAAAAACTGAAACTACAATATCTAAGAGGTGCTCAAAGTTTTTAAACTTTATATTGGTATTTGGATGATTATCGTTTCATAAGACCATAGTAAGTAAAATAATATAGATAACATCCTCTGCATACTGCAAAAATAGTGAGTTAGGGAAAAAACAAAATGTTAACATAAAACATGATGGCTACATTTTCAAAAGAGACACCATAAGATTTAAGATTTTAAAGAATTAATGGGACAAATGGTATCACAGTCAACAAGGCATTCATTTCTGTGTTCAAGAATTGAGCGAGTAAATAAACGTGACACCAGTGAGGTAGACTGGTATCATTTACAACATTGGTAACTACACTCATGGCTTCCTTATTGGTGCTACTACAACTGTTCAACAAGTTTCACTTCTACAACTGCAATGTTAATATAGCTTCTACAAATAGAATCATTAGGCTACAACACAACCTATTTGCTAATCATTTTGGTTATTTTGATAATCTCCAAAGAAGTAAAAAAAATGTAGTTTTTCCCTACATCAGGCAAAAGTTAATGAGAGTGCGGATTTCATCCATTAAATCTACTTGCTGTAGCCTCAGAACAGTGTTTGTCTTTCCCTTCTGTATCATTTATATTTTGTACAGTGTTAATATGACTCATTGTTCACAGGACTATTGTCATCAACTTTGGCTATTTATCGCAACATCAATGTTCCAAGGAAACTGCACAAAAATTGTTTCATGGTTGAATAAGACGGTTGGCCATCAGGAGGTATAATTTCACAATGTAGAGTTAGACGGGACTGGTTTATCTTGCTTGTACGAACAGGTGTGGTTAGCTCTGCCAGAAGGTTGGCTCGTCGGGTACATGTAAGTTAGGCTTGATAAAGCCATAAGTATCACATCCGCGCGCGCATCCATTTTCAGCCGTTTACAAAGAAAAACGTTTTCGATGATACTGTTCAACGTACAAAGCTGACAAATGAGCCAACGTATGCTCTCTATTCCAAAGAAATCTAAATGTGGCTGCTAATGTGATGAAAGGAAAAATACAGTCTCAAAGTAAAAAAAAAAAAAAAATGCCAACCTCTGTGTACATGCTCAATCAATTTTTTAACTTCACTACCACAAGATCTTAAGAAAGCAACGTATTTAATTTTTTTGTTCACCCTCTCTCAACAATTTTGGTGATACCAGAGGATGTCTCCATATAATCAAATCTAACATGGTCTAATACAAATAAAGCAGACGTTTATTTTGGTATAGCAACCTAGTTCCATGAGGCTGCCTAGTCTGAGCTAAAAAAAAGCAATTCTCTATTGTCGCAGAAAGTAGCACAAATAACACAGATGTACGTGCTAAATAATTCTCGTTCTTTGAGATATGTGCTTTCTTATACAGATATTTAGAACGAACGCAAGCAGTGCTACATACATGTCTAATGTGCGACATAACGGTTGTTAATTCTGGTTCTGGATACAGAAGATCCATAATGTTATGGTTCACTAAGGCGGTCCATAACCATATTGTAAGCTAATGCTTTACAATATGGTTGAATGTTTTGGCATTGATGGAGGAGTTTACCTCCTTAACCTGTAATTCTCTCTCGTTATGTTCTCAATTGCCGACATCAGTATCAGTTCATTCTGGCTCTTCATCATTACAAAAAGCTTTATGGTTATTGCAAACAGTTTCTTTCTCAATCAAGTGATTCTATAGGGGGGCCTCCGTTCTGAATGAAATGCCTTTGTTGCCTCCATCAATATTAGAGAACCGCTGCCCAACGATGAAGAAATAGTCGTATTTTTAGAACACCCCATTAGTAGCCTTTAGTGGCTCCTCTGTAGACGTTGTGTTTTGTTAGCGACCGAGCGTGATAAATCTTGCCACTCCATAGGATCTCAATAGGATCTGCTAAGTGCTTCAGAACATGATAACGAAGGCCATTAATCAATGAAGATGGACGCCATAAAGGAGGTCCGTGCCGTAGGGATAGAGGCACACAATCAAGCGGAAGAAAATGGCTATATGCGGCTAACATCTCGGGAGTAGTATCCGTTTGATGGCTTCATATGGATCAAATGCGGTATGTCTTTTTATGTTTTTCAATAAGTAAGCGTTGTATCTTTTTCATTGTATCTTTCTGGGGATTTAAAAGCGTTTCAAATGCAATAAAATTAAAAGCTAACATCAAACTAGATAGGGTAATTCGATCGGGTAGAATATAGAGGCTATTTGTGCTACTGCTTGATTGCCTTGCCACTGCACGCATTTTTAACTAAACTCTCCTAGTCGTCACAACATCATACACTTTTCGATAAGTGTGTTGGGTTCTTCTACCTGCAAAGCTTTGACGTTTTAGGCTTACGTCTAAGCTTAAAGAAAGGCCGCAGAAATAATGAATGCAATCCCTTACAACATGCCCGAGCTGGGCCAATCCTGCGATGGAACTAAACCCCTTGCTAACGTCCAAAATCATCACTCAAAATTAATTCATTTAATATCTCGGCAATACGTAATTAAAAAAACGTTTTCACAACTGATTTACATTGCATGTCAACAGGTATCTTTACTCAGTATTTTCCCCATCATGACCAATGTCGGCTAGGTTTTTGTCTCGCGTAACGCAATTGTCCGACACAGTTTCTGTACATCAGACGTTCCAGTTTGCATGTTTTCTGTTATATGTCATGTTCTATGTTTTGTTCAGTGGTGCCGTTGATATAAGCCAGTCTGCTTGAGTGCGGCACCACTGGGTATTGTGTGTTCTTTTTGCAATGATGAAGAATTAAAAACATTTTAAAAATTCAAGTCTATGGAATTTGGTCAAGCTGCGTTACCGTTATATTAGAATATGTCAGACTTAAGTGCACTTCTTTCTTAGATGTACCAAAACTATGTTCTTAGAAGTACCTGAATGCTTGAGGAATTTATGTCTTTACCGTTTTAGACAGGTTTTGTTGTCCACGTCTAGCAAGTGCAGACATACTGTCTGTTATGACAAAACAGTCTTGCCCATACACTGTATCGGGAAAACGATATTGATGGTTCGTTGACTTTTTTCATTAAAGCAGTTTCAAAATGAACAATTGTACAAACACAGATGACAAATGATTACGCCTTTAATCATTGCTGGTCTATATTGAAGTTGGATTTTCGTCCTTAAAAATTAATTCTACCAAAATACAGTCCCTCTATCTATAGACACAGCTCTGTTTGCATCCTAACCACGGACACTTTACAATGGAGAAGACTTTGGTTGCTGTTTAGGGATGGGGAGAAGTAAATAAGCTGTACTATCTCTTTTATAATATCTTCCAACAAACTGCAATGATCCCTTAACGTTCTTCTAATGCCTTTTTGCGCTCTTTCGTGTATCTTGCAGCATATTCTATTGTTAGGCATAACATGAAATCTATTTTTCTGCAGTTACGATATTTTTTTTTCGTTCAAGTCAAACAGAAGACTAACTAACGTTTAATTAAGGACTACCTTTCTACCGGGCACTACAATAGGCTGCCAAGGTCACTATGTTGTATAGAAATAATTATTGGTCTGACCTCTCAATGACTGGTGGTGGACTGTCTTTGGGATAGATTGTGATTCTTTCTGAAGTGATTTGCGTTACAGTTATAATGGTAGGTAAGATTTCTAACAAGTATAGTTGTATTTTACAATTGTCAACCTCATATTAAGTTAGATGTTAAGGTAGTCCAATAGCTTTTTTTTTAAAACTGTATTGGTAGTTGGTTGTTATTAGAGCATTGCTGTGTTTAGAGCATGGTTTTAAGGCGGAATAAAATCATAATTTTCACCACTCTTTTACCTCCCCACTTGAAGTCAGGAAACACATTCTATATCTGGATTGAGTATGAAAGTCGTCTTAAATTCATTTTTCAATTGCAATGGCATAAGATTGGTAGCATGGCAGGATTCGAACTCGGAACTTCTCGATCTATGGTCCAAAAGGATTTGAACTCAGCTATTCGTGGCCACTCTTGAATGCTGAAGTATACTGTTTCTCCGCTGAATTTCCCTTATCCACCGGTATACTTGTTTTTTCGTACGTTGTTGTGTCTAAATGTGATAAAAAAACACATCAAAGCAAAATTGTTGGACGGTTGAAGTCTTTAAATGGCTTAACTTGTCTCACGCAAGAAATATGTTATTCTTAAGTCTACGATCAAAGGTTTTCTTCAAATGCTATGAGGCTCTACCTGTCAATCATTCAAACTTTCGCAAACATTTCCATTCCATTAATGTTTTCTGAAGTTAACAGACTGTGACGAAAAGTGTCTCCGACTAAGTGTATTGTGCAACTACTGATTAGGGTCGGACAACTTACAAACTGATAAGACACGTAAGTAACATAGTTTGAAGAATAACAAGTATTGACGACCGGTGTTTCAACTGACTAAATTGCATATATGGTAAACAACGAAAGCAATTAATGCATAAAATGTTTCACAATCTTTAACGTAACGTATGCTACCTTGCTATTACTACTACGGTTATTGAATATTTTCTGCTTTTATATACCGGCCCATGTTCGCTGTGGTTCATGCATACTGAAATGTCTCGGTAGCTACATTAACACGAAACAAACCATATTTGTATGTAATATAAATCAAACAGAACGAATAGTGACTATTTTGGATAGTTCATAGCGCCACCTTACAGATGACGATGGAACTACCGTGAATAATTTTTAGTTGAAAAGGTTTTGAAGATACTAACATGGTTAGGAAGTCCTTTCTGCATATAACTTGGGGTTATTTACCTATTGCAGCGCAATACAATACTCTTAAACTTATGTTAAGAAATCAAACAATGTCAAGTGCTTGTAACTTTAGTAACAAGCCCTTTACGACTAGCTACGAAAGTAGTCAAAATGAGCATTTGACTAAAATCTCACATGGATCCGGCATACGGCCCACTAATTGCATTAAAGCAGCAAGATCCGCTCTCCTAAGGTTTTAATCAAACGACGGTCTTAAAGTTAAAGGGATTTAACGGGCATGAGCTCCACTGAAATAGGATCGAGTCTTCATCGCATGCATGACTTACGTGCAATATGTTTCTTTGGCTAGATGTAAGCATCTTCACGATTTCGACTGCGCATGTGCAGCAACAAGAATTTGGGGTAAATGTCAAAAGCTAAGGCCTCTTTTTTAACAATGATCAGGAACCATTGTGTCGATATCCAGGTTTGCTCACACTTCAGTTCCCTCAATCGTTGACGCTTTACCCACAATTCCTGTCGATGCGCATGCGTTAACGAGCTTAATGTTTCAAAGAGTCGCCATGTACTTTTCTCTCGTGGCAGTCATGATAGATAGAATACAAGGGCAATGAGGCAAACTGACAGAACTTATTACTAAAACCATATCTCTCGTGTAGTTTTCTCCCAAACCACAAACATTATCAAGATATAAGATCAAATAATAAATACTTTAAGTAGTGTTGTGCATCGAAAGATGTAGCAATTTAGAAGCGTAGACTGAGTTCATAGTCACTGAAGAGATGAAAAAAAACATAATAATGCAAATATTTGACGGACATACATCCATTCCCTTATTGGTCGAATTTCCAGGCTATCATTGGTTGAATTGCTAATTATGATGGACAGTCATTTATTTGTTTGCCTCATTAAACTCGTTTTAGATCTCTCATGGCCGCCGAGAGAGAAAGGTGAATTGCCACTTACGCTAAGGGTGCACTAGCAATGGCGACCATACTAACACTTGTTGAGACGGTATCTGTCAAAAGACTGTCTGGTAAGGTGATAGATTGAGTGTATTACAGAAGGATCACACAAGTAATCCATCTTGCCTACAGGACGGGATTTTCTAGCTGACAATGAGTTCCTCACGTCTTTCCCGTGGAAAAATACTCGCGTAGACGTGAACATTAAAGCTTGTAGTTCATCTCTGGGGATGAAAAGATTTACGCCTAGGAAAGGTCCAGACAGATAAAACGTCTCTAAGTGCTAAGGAGAGAGCATTTCCAGGAAGATGGAATGCTTACATAATCATCAGAAAAATATCATTGATGTACAAAATGTAAAGTACAGTTAGATTGTTTATGTAGTCTATACAAATCTACGAATACCTTGGCAATAAAATTTCCATTAAAGCAAAATGTAAAGTCATCTTACAATAAGGTGGCATTGCGTGAAGAAAGGATATCCCCTTGGTGTAGGACAATAATTTGTATTCTAGTTTTTCCTTTATTTTAGATAAATGTTCAAATGTCTCCACAAGTAGATTTACATGGAAAAATGTTTTACTTTACGATAAAATACTTACTTTGGAAATTAGGATTTATCAAGTTTTCTGGCAAACATGACACCGTCTACTTCTTCTTTCGGGACGTGACGTTGTAACCACGTGGCTGCAGCATTGGGTTACAAGAACAAAGGAACCTGGTCGCCACCATCTCTGTTAAATGTCAAACGGTTAGTTTAAATGAATACTTCAAACCGCTCCTGGATCCTTCAAAACCGACAGGGACGGGGTTATGGGGGGCGGGGTGAGGTTATTTGGCACTTACGACCCGTTGCTGTAGTCACGTGACTCTAACGTCACGTCCCGAGAGTGCCAGGGGACGAGTCAGATCCGTGAATAAGGCTGGCTAAGTTCCAATTAGGTTCTTTTTTATTTATTTTTCATCAAAATTGCCATTTACCAACACACATGAGGTTCTACATACATTCTAAATGCACATGTACATGCATGCGTATGGTGCTATTCAATTTGCTGATAAAATAGCAATAATAACATTGTGCTATCAGGCAAAACCACTGAATTGATGTCGTAGCCGTACTGTTTTCCTGTTGATAACAAATCCAGGACCAACGCCTTTCAAAGCATTATCTTTCTGTTCTTACTGGGAATTAATTATGAAGTCATTAAGCAGTCGTTTGTCTCGGCAGTATGATAAAATCAAATGGACGCCAGACAGTCGTTGTGACGGAACTTAGGAAGAGAGATCACATGATCTCTACTTTCCCCATGCTATTCCCCTTTAGTGTATAGAATGTCGTGTTTTTGCGGGGGTAGAAATCCAAGTGTGGTTGGAAGGAAGACCCAAGTTTCATTTGACTGGATTACATTTTGGCAAGACGTCAATACTGCGATTAATTCTGGCATACAGCAGATATCCATTAGGCTCATATAATGAGGCGGCCTCTTTCTCAAAACCCTGGAAGGTACAACCCGTGTAGACCACGTCCCAGTAATGTAATAATTCGACTCGGAGCCTGCGCGCCAACACCATTAAGAGTTCTCGAAGGAGTCTCCGGGTGGGGTGCTTTCTCTCTCTCTCTCTCTCTCAGTCTCATTTTGATGCTCTGCAGCCAAGTTTCAACAGTCGTAGATCTTGTTGAGAAGGACGCAATCCTAGCTACGGGGGGCTACCGGTGGATTTGTATGCGGACCTCGGTGTTAGGGGGCACCTACCCCGATCAGATCGATTCTGACAAGCCGAGAGCAGCCTTTTGATCTACGACGTTTTGCAATCGATAGGCCTTGTTGTGATGAAGGCCGATAGTGCTAACAATTGCGCAAACTGCCCTACAAAGCTCGGCTCGCCGTCGCGGACAAAAGCGTCTCAGACAAGGCGACGGTTGCCGCGAGAGTGCCAAGATTAAGGTGAGTGAAGGAAGTCGTTTATAACGAGACTGAGTTTTCCTTTTTACCGTTAAGCCCACTGCGTAAGGTAATGGCGAGTTTCGTCCTTTTGAGTACGTATACTGTCTGGTGCGTTTAGATGCAGAACGGCAATGCATGGTTTCCTTCCACAACGTTGTGGTCTTCAATTGGGATATCCTGAGATCCATATTTCCATAATATAGCTACCCCATGTCAAGATATTTGATTCAGACAACCCTTTCTTTAGATTATTTTCCCGTCAAATTCGTCCAAACGTGAGAATTGTTAAGAGTACTGGCTAACGAACGTGGAAGACAGGCCTGAAAGAGTCACATCTAGGATGAAAACCATGATGTTTTAAGCAGCATACTTAAGGATATTCTCTTGTCTGTCTTCCGTTCCCTATGGCAAATGTACCGCCTTGCATGGAATTTGCGGCGCACTCTCTCCATGACGTGTTAACGTGGCTGTACATCGGCGATCCACAAGGGGAACCGGCTCGCTGTACTTGCCGGTGTTGTTAACGGAAAAGTGCCGTTCTTTCCGCGACATCTACAGCTAAGCCGGAAGGGAGCTCTAATGTGAAACTCGTGTCGACTTCCCGTGCGACAAAAATCCCCTCTCCAATCACGCTGCCAAAATGTGGCAGAGCATGCTTCGCTGCCTGAAAATATAATTACGTAAGGGTTCCACTCTGTGATTGCCAAATTGACAAATCGGTAGACGCCAACTGTTCTTTCATTTGGCTGACGAGACCTGGTAACAGAAAGAAAAGGGAGAGGTGCAGGATTGGACCACAGGTGTCGGGCTGGGAACTAACAACTCCATTAGCGATGACTTAGAGGATTAACCCTATAAATCCATATAGGCCTCAGACGACTTATACACTCCTATAGATCTTGATAAGTCCAATAGCTTCAATGGCTGTGATGACGACAGCAGTGCCATTGCCCAGGCTTGCACCATCACGCAATGGCACTTGAGCTGCAGCGTTCGATGAAAAGGCATAGTTAAGAGACGTGGCTCAAAGAATACCCGATTCTCCACATGTATCCACTTACATTGATATGATCTCAAGCCTTTATTCCTATTACATCTTAGAAGATGATTTGTTCCTTTCGTCGCGCGTGAGGAATAAGGTAATTATCTTGACTATGAGATCCCCACCCCCTCTTCCTACATGTGCACCTTTTCTTTTGCACACTTTTCAGACGCGAAAGACGGGTGCATTTTTCAAGTTGTCAGCTGGCACTTGATGGGTTGCTGTAATTTCTTCACGGGTCACCATAGGACACTCATCTTCCATTGTACCGAGTGAGAAGTAGAATGGAGAAGATTAAAGTGTCCAAGAAGCCACGGAAGTGGCACGCTCTGTATTCAAAGTAATAAGTAACATTCGACAGGTATTCCAGTCTGGTAGTTTTAAACAAATCACCTTGCAAGTTAACGGATGCGTGGGAAAGCAAACGGGACATGTTTAGCTTATCGTTGTTTAAGAGTGTTGTTTTTTTTCCTGAAAATTCGATAAGTCCAAATTAGATTGTTTTAAACCACGATTGCAGCTACATGTACAAAGTGTAGGGTTGACAGGTTATCCGTTGTAATTTTACCAGCTGCTACCAGACAGACTGTTTTCGAAGCTTATTTGTCACCAGCTTTATAGATGCAGATAGCAGGCAGCCTTCCATCTTTGCAAATGATACAGATATATATATATATATAGATAGATAGATAGATAGCTTGACCAAGACATCTGCATGCTTGCCTACAGCGATATTCCTTATAGACTTGATATATTAGCATATGCAAAACTCGTGCGCCAAGGCTTTGACCTGGGTCCCCTGGTATCGACGTTTCCTACCACTGTTACACTATTATATACATCAGGGTAGAATGGCTGCGTTTGTCTTGGTTTCTGTTAATGTAACGTGCAACAATAACTCACGTGGGTATTGTCAGCTAATTTAACGCTACAATCCTTTCCCATCACCCCCAACAAAGCTATTTCTTCACATCATTTTGCGATTAGCCCTTCTGGAAGAAAGTATAGTGTTCATCTAAACGAGATACAACTAAACTCAGCCCAGTAGAGCTAACAAAACCAACGGCAGTAAAAAAAATGATCACACACACACACACACATGCGCGCACACACACACGCACACAGACTTGAAGAATGGACATACCCTTAGACGCACACGCATGCACGCACACACACACGCACACAGATTTGAAGAATGGACATACCCTTAGACGCACACACATGCACGCACACACACACAAAACACAGACACACACACATACAGAGACAAACACAGAGAGAGAGGGGGAGCTAAAGACTGATTGGAGAGAATAGACATACACACAGACACAAACACATGCACACGCACACACGCAGACAGAGAGAGAGAGGAATTTACACAAATACACACAGCAGAATTGGAGCACTCAACACATGCACACACACAAAAACAACTTCAAAAACAAATACACATGTCCACACAAACACAAATTTATACAGATATGACGACGGTAAAATCTTGACAGATAGACGTATAGTCCCTACATATGGGCATCACATAACCCAATGAACCAAAGCTACTTTCACATTCCCTCTGTATCCCGGAGATTTGAGTCGTGGGATCACGCGACGATGCGTGGAGCCGCCTCTCCCCCCAGGCTTCAATCCGCAGATGGAGTGTTGATTTAACCCGCCTCAATTTGCAAACCCCCGGCGCGCAATCATAAATGAAGCAATTTGGACAATCATGGCAAGTGTACGTCGATACTTTCATCATGTAAAAGTTATGGTTCGTGGTCAGTATGTTGATAAATTATGAATTTTGACGGCGTACCTTTGTTATAGCTTAGAAATAGTAACCGCTTGGTCGCTGTAGGGAGCATTGTAAAGACATAGAATCCTAAAGATGAATCGGGGATGAACTGATATATATTTCTCCTTGTTTTATCTCCTATATTATTACCAAAACGGGATAATTTTAGATGTTGGTTAGAGCCCAAAGAAATAAAAGTAATAAAGAATAGTAACGAAATCCATCTTGACGTTGCAATGTCTTTTTGAGAGTGGAAGAAGGATTGTTTTTCTTAATGTGATGTTCGAGGGCATGAATGGATTTGGATGGTAGACAAACGTCGACACGCAAATAATGCAAATAGTTGAAGCCGAATATACGTGTATCATGTTTTGACCCATAGTCTAGTTGGCTTGTGCACGATGAGAAATACACCTTGATTTCCAAAACAATGCTGACAGGTATCGTTAACATGAAAGATAGAAAAATTGATAGGCAGAACATTTACAACCATGTTACGATTAATAGGAATATCATGACCCCCTTCCGGACCCACTCTTCACACAAACACACACACTCCTTATGGTGATCGCGGGTGACTTTCGATTGGCCCAAATGATTTCAAATTTTGGTCATGATGCGCAGTGTAACGGTATAATTTAACCCTCAAACCACCGTATGGGGTCAAAACTGACCCCAGACGTATATTAATATGTGCCATTATGACATTTCTGGTTGAAAACGAATTTCCTCTCATGAGTTTGTTTGTACATATGTCTTATAACTTCTCATACGTTGTTACCGAGATTGGCTCATTGTTGATTAAGTTATCATAGAAAGTTTATGTATGGTCCAGTGGGGTCAAAAATGACCCCAGCATTTTTTTAAACAAACTTTTGAGACCCACGCCAAAACTACTAATTGTATGATCACGAAATTTTTAGATTATGATGTACATGTGCAACGAAATTATAGTAACAACTTTTGTGTCACTATCATGTTAAATGACGACGCCATGGCGTCATTTAGCTAAAATTGGCCGCCATCTTGGATTTTGACAGGTGACGTCATCAAATTAGCATAAATTATGAATATTGAATCATGAAATTTACGTTGAATTGTATAAGATGTCATGAACAAGTGTGTTTTGCCAAGAAAACCTTAAAACTTGAATGTTTCAGCCAAAATTAGAAAATTGCGTAATAAATATGCCTGTCAGAATTCCGTTGCCATGGCAACATGAAAAATGATGAACTTTTTTTATTCACTTACATTGATTGCTATTAAAATTTTATCAAAAGTGACCAAGATTTGTGGCTCTAGCATAAGCTGTTTAGCGGCTATGTGACTTTGAAGTTGGTGCAGGCATAAAAAAAACTTTCCCAGTCTCAGTAGCGTTAGTGCAAAATGCGGTCCTCATGATCTTTTGCATAAATTATGATAATGATGTAGAATTATTCTCACCTAATCATGTCAAGCTGTCCCACATAGATTAATGAAGCTATACATATATACAAATCACAAAAAGAGTCACAACAAAAACTGTATTTGTACAAAACGTTATGGGGTCAGTTTTGACCCCATACGGTAATCTACGTCACAAAAAATGTACGATGGTTTGAGGGTTAAAAAGTGAAAGATTCGTTCTGTCTTAAAGTTTTTCAGTCAATCAACACAAAATTTTCTCACCTCCATTGAGATTGAAATTTCCTTGTGCTTTGAAAACGCAGCCATGCAGCGGACAGCTTCACTATATATGGCCTTTACTATCCAGTCAACGATATTTGACGAAGGAATAGACGGCATGACATTGTCCTGTTGATGAGTGATTGCTGCCTGAGTTGTGATAAAGACCAGGTCGTCTCCGTTAACTGACCCATACTTGACGCGTGCCCCCACAAAGCCACTGGTCTTACCACTTTTGACGTTTCTTTATTCAGTCCAATTTGTTTGACTTGGCGCATGTCGGATATAAAGCGCAGGGTCACATCACACCCATGTTACTGTACCTGACACCAGGTCTGGTAAAGATACGCACTTGGTGACAATGTTCCCCCATGTTATGCCCTAATGGGTGCTAACACTTTCGAAAATAGCAAGGGTGCAACATCACTGTCATACCGTCACATGTATTATGACACAAAATGTTCGGCGTGGGGAGTTAGAAATACAGTGGGAGTAACTAACATCTGTTGAATGACACCTTTGATGGATAACTCTCTGGTAACCAAGTCTGTTTGGGAACACGTTTAGGCCGATTCCCAAGCTTGAAAAATACGTCTCTACAACCAGGAAAATAATGGAAGTACGTAGACAGTATATATTTTATGTACCAATCAACATTATAATTTACATCCCACAATAATGATAATATGAACTTTTCCATGTAGCTAATATGAGCTGATGATAGCAAACACAGGGAAAACATTGAATAACAGTATTATACACAACAGGGGCATTGTAAAAGAGAAATTTTAACAAGATATCATATTTACAATTGTAAATTTGAAGAGTTCATACGCAGTCAAATTCTACGATTTACAAATTGAATGTATGTTTGGTTTGGTTTATTTAGATCTCCATTAGTGAAATACACTAGTCTTCCTGGAGTCCACATTAAAACTATACAGAAATATCGGGTTATAGACACAATTATTGTATCTTTGGACAAGGATGGTAAACATTGTGAATCATACTGGGTTATTTGTACATTGACTACAGTTCTTTCCGCCATTTGAGTAATCTTACATCCTTTATGGAAGACGAAAAGACCACTACCCAAAGTTGCAAAATCAGCCATTGTAAATATACGGCTATGCCCACGGAGGCCTAGTCACATAGCAAAAAGCTCAAAAATTCATAAACCCTTACATAGGTGGTTTTATCAGTGTCTACTTTACATCTGCAATTTGACCCTAGTGCTAAAACCATGTATTTATGATTGTTTTATGGACTAAAGCCGTTCTCTATCTAAATTTATTTGACCTTATGTCCTGTTGATGCAATATTGTTCAAGCAGATTGATATAATCACTGAAAATAAATCACTGGAAATGCATCCTATTGCCGAAATAGATAACGTGTTGAAAACGTATTTTGATATATCTTGGTTATCTGCCAGTGTTAAAGCTGCTGAACTTGTTGGTTTGTATTACATACCATATATACTGCATTATGACGCGTAGCACACCAGGTTTGTTCTCAACACAGTGCGCAAGCTTCGTATGATATGCATTCTTATTTAATCCACTCACATCGGGAAGGACCCCTACTCCTTTGGAAAAGTTTGCTAGTTTCTTTAAAGTGCTCAATGTGTTCCTCATCTTGAACACGGGACCTCAACGTCTTTTATCTAACTTGCTTACTTACTTGAAGTTCTAATCTTTTTTTCATGGTAAGATTTTTTACGTCTATCAAAAGTGTCTGGGCAGCGTGATGTAAAGAACACGCTATTTGCTGAAGTTTTAGATTTGAAATAATCCATATCCTTTAAGGCCCACGGAATGTCAGTCAAACTTACCCGTTTTTGATGATAATTTTCAATCAGTACTACAAGGGAGTCGGTAATTGTTTGACAAAGCCTTTTACATTCATGGTTTTTCCATTTGTTATTCTCAAAGGTTACGCCATGGACCAAAGGGCTATACAACAAAAACTTATGAGTACTGATATGGTATTGAACGTGTAGTTATCTCTACACAACAGGCTCGGAATCCTCCGGGCATTATCTGTTAAACTCATGAAAGGCGGTTATTTCTTTGTCATTATCTATGCGACATAGAGGCTCCTTTATCTTGTGTTACCCTGATTTATTAAAAGGGTGACTTTGCCCCGAAGAAATACAACTAACTCTTCCTTTTCTTGGCATGCTCCGATTGCAGGTGATCTCTACTGTTGTTACCGAATGAATCAACCTCTTTGTGAACATAACTGCCTAGAAGAGTTAATAAATTAGACGATACTATAAAACACTTGATCATCTCGCTTTGGGCCATCAAGCATACGAACTAGGGCTAGACTGCAATCAACGCAAATACCCTAAGACGTTTATGGAGGTCCCTTAATCATGGACTTACGAGTGGAAGTAAATGAAAGAACCTTCGTGAATGCCATGGTTGATGCGTGATAGCACCCATAGGCCGTGTATAGCAGTAACTGTTCTAACAACGTGGTAATGCAATGGTCATAATTGCGGCGGGTCCCCGGCGGGATGCAGACTAGCCCCGGCCGGGCTCCGGAGCAACAAATTCGTCCTGGAGGCCTCCTGGATACCACTGAAGTACATCTTGGTGTTTTAACGATTATGTCACGTTATATTTGCTGCCTCGGGTTAATCTTAACTTAAAGAATCCCAGGGCCTGGCCGTGACCGAAAATTATCCGGTAAGCGCAATGCGCATAGGGTCCCGCGGGGCTACGTCGGGCAAAGAAAATGTACGTAAACTACCCACTGGGCCCTTTTTTATCAATCTGACCTACGCAAAACTTAGTTAGGGATTCATATAAATTAAGTAAGGTTCTCCAAACACAACAGAGAGTGTACTTACGCACGTAAATTTAAAAATATACAGAAACGGGTCATATTATTGTATAATAAAAGTCAATATTATTGTTTGATAAAAGTCAATTGCAACGTCAAAGACGAAGGTGTGAAATAAGAAAGATGAATTATTTGTCCGGATGCCATACTCTGTGTGTTAAGTCATTGTTCAACATTCCTGTTCAATAATCTAATAAACTGGCTCAGTCACTCTTAATTATTTGGACAATCATGACAATGGAAGCTTGAGATTCTCTGTTACCATTATCATCACAACAATAGATGATTGTGGAGGTGGTAATTATGATATAATGGCGATGTTACTAATGATGATGATAAAAGCTTTCTACACCATTTAAAAAAGATTCTACATATTTCGAAAAACGAACGGAAATTGGATGTTCACAATCAGCTTGAACTACAGCTGTGCCATAGATAATCAGTCGCAAACGAGGCAATGACAGGTTTACACAACATACAGCTCTGGCCAGAAAGATAATTAGGAGTTAGACAATCTTTTTAATCTTAAACAATTTGTTTCGTGACTTTTAATCTTGTGACCCGTGTGTCATTTGTCTTCATTTAGCAATATCAGCTCTGATTGGGTTAAAGGTTAACGCAATAAAGTAACCAACCGACACGGCTTTTAAATTGAAACTGTCGACCAATCAGCAGTCCCAAAGGTTATATCCGGCGCTTTCTGTGCATTTCCGCAACGTTGCGAAAAAAATTGCGTGAAGGTATATGCCGTCGTCTGCAGAAATTCTATCTCAATTTGTGTCATTTTATGTCCCGATGCCCACGTTCCTGACCAACCATGATTGTGGAGTCATTTTGACCAAAGCTTTTACCTTAAAGACCAAATTGATAACTTTAAGAGATCAAAGTTAACGTAACACAATTCCTTTTAATTTCACGCAACGTTAAAATACTTACACCCTTCTCACATAGATACATTTTAACGATGATGATGAACGTTTTATTGTTAATATCATTTTTATGTACTGAGCGCCGATATCTTCTTTTTTTTGTTCGGCTATTAGTGAGTCGTCCTGAAAAACCAATTAGAATGCTTCAGCGCCCTTGTTGTAAAGTATGCATAGAATATAAGGGCTTAGGGCCTTTTGCCTGTCGAAATTAAATTGTAATCTCCAATTGTCTTGGGGTGGATTATATGGTTGTCTTCGATATAAGGTCGTATTACTTTGTCAGAACATTCGATAATTGAGGATACGAAACTGAGGATTTTATAAGGAGAATCGTTTTGACATTTGAAATCTATTGCTATGCCATATTGTATATGCCCCCTTGCCCTTCTTTTCTGGCATATACGTTTTTATACGTTTGAATAAAGCCGTTGAAAAAGTGTATATGAACGTACAATTGTTGTGGCGAAATTAGAAATACATAAATTGATTGCAGAATACAGAAGAGTGGAGATATTTTAGACCAGAAAAGAAGAATGACTGCATGTCATCTAACCAAAGTAGCACATTGTTGGGATAAAACTGAGTTGAAAGTTTCTTTCATTCAAGAAGACCTTAAGTCATGTGAAATATTTAAAGTCGTTGTGAATCTTATTCATTATTGTGAATTTCAATGTTGTTCTTTCCATCCCTTTCCCTCAGACTCCCATACATGTATAGCCATGTCGCATGCCCGCAAAGCTGCTGTCTTACGCCTAAGGTCGGTTATACCGGCGGTATAGACACATATGCAGAAACATATTTTACGTAAAGCTTGTAGACGGGATCTGACATATAACCTTTCCGGAACATTTCTTGGATCATTGGCCTAACTTCCTTACTTTGCTCCCAACGTCCCGTGGATGCCTGAATAAGCCTGTGGTGAGCTATTTTGCATTCGAATATAAATTCACTTCCTGTCAGTCTTCGGTGACCCTTTTTGTATCATTTTAACCAATTCAAACAGTAACGAACGTTTGATTTCCCGATAACTTTTTGCAGGTAAAAGTTAGCCTCCGTTGCAGACTTGGAGTGGAGCTTTGGGGGTTGGGGTTGTTGGTGTGTGCTTATGTCGGCAAAGGGACTTTGCCGAGTAAAAGAGTTTACCAAGGTAGGAAGTTTGCCGAGGGAAGGAATTTGCTCCGCCTTTAAAGTGCACCCCCCCCCCTCTCCGCTTGAAGTCTGCAAAGTAGGCTAGGTAAAAGTTCACTCTTCAAAAGAAATGAGCTGTTTTGCTCTAAGCCAAACCTGGGAAATGCTATGCTTTATTTCCGAGAATATTTCATAGTTGACGTAGAGACAGTATGTTGGGCAAATGTCCAAGACAGTACTATCATTTCTTACTTTCATTTTCGGAGAAGACTTATCATGTACGCTTTGATGGCTAGAGGTTATTCCCCAAGACAATTTTGGTTGAGTACTTGAGTTCAAGGATTTGTGTTGGAAGCATGAAGAAAAGTTGGATACAACCCAAACACAAATCAATGGAGACTGTATAATGAGAACACTGGTTTCATATTACCGAAGAGAATATTTTCATCATGAAGATATAGCAATGTTATTGCAATCTTGGAAGTCAAAATAATATATCTCCTGTTGTGTATTTATTTTTGTAAAACACTTTAAGGTTAGGTCGAGCCAGACAACTTGGTCGGTTTTGCTAATCGCAAAAGCGGGATGCTTGTCTGTGTTTTTGTGTATTGGTTTTCGTTTTCATATTTATTTGTTATCTGTTGTATCAAAGCGCTTGCCATAGATATATCATGGTTAAATCAAGTGACTTTTCCCGCTGCAAATACTTCAACATTTTCTGCGTCAGTTTTTTGTAAAATGGTTTAAGCAGTTACTTAAAAATGATTTTGATTACTGTCAATTCTAGAAAAAATCTGGGTATAATAATTTCATACAATTAGATTATCCTTCGAGTTACATACCTGATAAATTCTGACTACTCCTTATTTTCCCCCCTTTGCATTTCTTTGTGGAAACGTGTATGAAGGTTTCTTTGCTGACGCTTAGGGTCTTACCATTTCTGACTACGAACTCCACGCATTACTGTTGATGTCACGTCCCTACCTGACTTGGTCTGACATTTACGTATGCCTCAGCAGCTTAAGTACAACTGGATCTCCAGCGGCCAGACTCACTGGCACTCTTATTTTGACATTTGAATCTAGCCAGGTTACTTTTGTGTCGCATTTGTATTCTTTAGGGCAGTCTTCCTATGACATTTCTGCACTATTGCAATATAGCCTCATGGCGCTTTAGTACTGGCGTAGCCTATGGAATATTTAGTCTAGTTTCCTTGTATCTAAAACAACCTTCTATGTGATTGATAAGTTTTATAGTCTTCCTATGGCATTTCTGTGCTATTGTAACAGCCTCACGGTGTTATATCAATTGCCTAATATTCAGACTAGTTTCCTAATAGTTCTATTTTTTTCAAAACAACGTACTATGTTATGTTAGTCTGTGTGGCGCAAACTCCGCTATCCGGAGCTTGTAGCCTCCTCCCCGCGCGGCAATGTACGACGGACATGAGAAGCGCGATTAAATCAGGCTAATGTTATGTATATTAATACGTTTTTATATAGTCTATTTGAATCTTTATTGTATTCTACTATATATTCCTTAGTTGTCCACAAACCATAATATTTTTGGTCCAAAGAAATACAGTTAAACATTTTGTGCGCTAAATTTCCTTATTCATATTACTTTAAATTTCTTCTTAAAACCTTCAGTGTGCATTTTCGGCTGTAACTGGTTTCTTTATCTATGGCCAGTTGTTTCATAGCTAAGTCACCCAAGAACTTTGCTTCATATCAAAATATGATCAAATTCTACTAAATATGTATTATTAGTTTATAACACGATGATCTAACATTGGCATTTCGATCCATTGTAGAAATAATGTACCTTATTTTTTTCTGCAGTCTATATCCCTTTTTATCTATTACTTATTTGAAACGCTTATGACATGAGTAAAATTATGAAAACGAAAGGATAAAAATAACGCTGCCTCCTCCTGCAGTAACGATAGTTCATGATTCGTCCCTTTAAAGGCTATGCACCACAACAACATTGAACAATCCCCCATGAGATCCGTTGAACATCCTGCCCAATTAAGAAAATTGAATTTCACCTTTTCTTTTCCAATTACCTGAGATTCGCTGCCGTTGATTAGAGACAACCGCCGGTATTGTTTGTACCATACCTTCTGTTACAAGTCCGTCTGGAGGGTATCTACAGAGTGTTGTTCTTTAAAACGATTTTCGCGAAGCCATTACACAACTAGAGCGCCCCAGTTTCTTTACATTCATTTATCCATATACAATAACAGTTTGTTGTTTTGATACCAATGTTAAGTTTTCTGGTAAATATCATTTAGGTAATTTTTCTATCAAATTCTACATTGTGAACGCTAAATAATTCTAAAGTTAGATACTGTATTTTGTATTATATTCATTATCGCGTTGTACTGTTGTATATTATATTATATGTTGTTGTATATGTATTATAAACTGTTTCGGACCCTGGAATGTAAGCCCGTAAATGGTGTCACAAATAAGCTTGACAAAACAAATGTTTATTAAGTTACACTTATCTGAAATGTATTGGGGGGGGGGGAGGGCAAATTGCATTAGAAATGATTTTACAACTTTTAGTTACCAATTCATCCATACTCGCCTTTCTTCTTTGGTCTTCCTCCATAGTTATCGATACAGATGCAGAATGTCATGTCACTATCTATTAGGATCGAACAATCAGACTACTTATCTCTAATAAACGTGGAAATCCCGATCGTTTAGACATGTCATGTTACCTAGAGCGTTATTATGCCTCACGGGCACATTTTGTCACAAACTATTGCACAACAGACACGCGGTGCCTTGGTTTCTTTCTAACTAGTTTTTCTCAAAAATATATCTGGATACGAGGGGCGTGCAATAAGTAATGGTCCTGACCCACTTCCAGTTGTCTGATCTAAATGAAATTTTGTATGTGTAATAATTCATATCTCTATGGGTTATGTTGCAAAAGACAGCTCTGAACTAATTGTGGTTTCTGATTTACTGGTGTTTGAACTTAGTCAGGTGCGAAATGGACCAGGTGTGAAATGGAACCAGTTGAGTGTCGCGCAGTGATCCGGTTTTTGTATTTGAAAGGACGCACACCAAAGAAGACTTTTGATAAAATAAATGAAACTTATGGTGATGATGCCCCATCATATGACCTTGTAAAACGCTGGCATCCTGAATTCAAACGTGGCTGGAAGTCTGTGGAAACAGCTCCCAGACCTGGTCGTCCCTCTTGTGCCATTGATGAGGCATCAGTTGGAGGACCAACCTGGGGTGTCCTACAAAATCGGTGTCCAGAGCTGCATCAAACGATGGGAGAAATGCATAACTCTGGGTGATTTCTATGAAGAGAAAGACTAATAACTGTGCCAAGTTTCATTAATCTCCTGCTATGGGAAATGGGTCAGGACCATTACTAATTGCACGCCCCTCGTATATGGCAAATCTACTTTCTGTATCATAAGTCTTCATTGTGGATAAATTACAAAATACCAATACCCTTTTTCAGTTGATAACACATTCTAGCCATAGAACGAGCTAAGATTAAAAACCTTTTTTTTATTTTTACTCAAAAGCTCAGGTCATTAGACAGTAGATTTGATTTCAACGAAATAAGAGATCTTAATGATAATTCTTTTAGGCGTGCATTCCATCTATTAATTGATCAACGTTAACGATTCGAATTTATCGCTTATAGACCGATAATGAATGTAGCTATTCATTTTGAACCCTGGTGAACTCCATAATAACGGATTCACAACGACATGACCCTGCAATCATTTCCGTTTGTTCGAACACACTCCTTAATGATGGTATTTACCCGTTACTGTGATCATACATTTGCGGATGATTCAAACGAAAAGGTAAATTGATTAAATGTAAGCATTAGTATTCCTATCGTTGCTCTTCCAAAATGAAATAAGTCACCCAGTATAAGCCCGAAAATGCCAACGATAATCGTTCATATTACTTTGATTAAAGTGACAGATGTATTCAGTTGAAAGACCTGAGTTAAAGTGAATTTTTTTTGCAAGCAATGGCAACACGGATGCAAGCATCATTGTAAGGAAAATATATTTTTAGCAGAAAAAGTTCATTTTATAGGAGAAAATGTGATGTATACCAAAATACATATGAATTATGGAATACCATCAGAAAAGAAGTACATGTCAAACGTACACGTATGACTAAAACAAATATAACCAAACACACAATGCGTAAAAAGAATGTTTTATTGATGGAATTCGTTGAACGATTTATGAAATTGTTTGGCCGCAGAGACGCCGCAAGGGTACCTCAGCTTAAGTGAGATGCCTGCTTCAGGCCTGTGCTATGCGTTGCTACTTCCATCACTTCTCATGTCGTTACACCACTATACATGTAAGTCGATCAGGAAAGGGTTGATTGTGTAATCTGAGCCTGTAGCATGTGAAATGATGCAGTAGCTACCAGGATATCCATCGTCCTTTCCGGGAAATGCTTCTTTAGCTTGAGTGAATCTTTTTTTATAATCACAACCGATACAAAGCATTCCAAATTGATACAAACATCAAAGGCTCACTGAATGTGTCTGTTGGTGTTTTTTTTTTACTTTATTAATACTTTGTACGTGTAACTGACTATATCTTTAAATGTAATATTCGACATGGTATTCCACATCAGCAAGCAGATCTATGAACACTGAAAGAGGTCGTTGTAATTTGCCTATGGTCATATATAGACATTTTGTAAAAGGCACCAATGATTTGATTCGACACCTTTGGACATAAAGCTACATGCCAACCCCTCGAAACATTTAAGGTTCCGAACCCCCAAGTTCTTATCCATAAAAACATCAATTGGCATTGATTTTGACTAAGAAATGCCTTGTTTGCATTTCCTCAGGATCAATGTCCCTAGCCTGCTTGCCTTAACATCCCATAGCTAGGTTTCGGAAGACCTATTATGTCGTTGCCTGGAGGAAAATATATTTGTCTGCAATGTTTCCTAACAAGGTGATGCTATTTTGAAGGCAATCTCTCTCAAGGGAGCTATGCATTGGTTCTTGTATTCAATATTCGTCTTTGATCACAACATAACTTGTCTGTAAGGCTTAATTAATTGTGCTTCATGTTTTTCTGTATTATTGACAGTCGGAGTAACACATTGAAAATACGGCATCGCAGTCAATGTGGGTGTTGAATGTGGGCTATACAAAAACACGTTGAAGACATAAATTTTTCTCTGGCCATATCTAATGCCCATCAGAGGCCTGGCGTTTTTATTCAAGAGTGCATTACATGTACATAGATATAAGGAATGAGAACAATTTTTGCTGCCGAGTTAATCATATCATAGCAAATCTGACTAAACATTAAACTTTTAACCAAAATATCTTTTAACAGCCTGTCGTAAAGATAATATAATTCTTTTTCAGTAAACTATTGTCTTACAGAGGGAGGCCAATTCACTGGCTTACATCACATAAATCTAAAAGGCTATTGTTTTGTTTGTTAGTTAGTTCGTTTGTTGGTTGGTTGATTGATTGTTTGCTTGCTTGCTTACCTTCTGCTTAGTTGATTTATTTGCTGGTTGGTTGGTTAGTTGGTTGGTATGTAGGTCGGTTGGTTGGTTGGTAGTTTGATTCATTTAGTGGCTTCCTGGATAGTTTGTTGTCTGGCGGTCCCATAGAACTAGATAGATCTTTGAATAGCTAGATAGATTGAGAAGAAAAACAAAGATGCCTTGATAGAAAAAGAGAGATTCGCATATCACATAGGGGTAAGCTATAGGAGAGGACCGTGCGAGGAGTGACCCAAGGCCAACTATAATGCTATTAAAGATATTCCATTTCTAGTAAAAAGACCCTCACTGACATTATAAACCTCTTCCTTTGTACATTGCATCCACGCCCTGGAATATTGAATATCGTAAAAAAAACGCACTGTAATTACTTACAGACCGAAAATAATTAAATTGGATCTCAATTCCTTGTCATTGGTTATAGTGCATTTTACGCTTGGAATGATGCTTCCAATTTGTGTTGGGTCGTTCGCGTGTCTTTGGGAACGACCTCAACGGTCGTAAGTGGTTCTGTTATCACCCTACCCCTGCCTTTTGTGATGCTAAAGATATCGGATGGCAGTACCCGAGCGAGGGCAGTGGATTACCTAACAAGCGAGGATCTAGCCCCGGAAGGATGGAGCAACATCCTTTGATATTGTACACGAAGGCATACAAAGAGGAATGCTATTAGGATTCTGGAAGGTTTTAGAAAGGGGCACTGTTGGGTATTTATGTACATTTGTATGAAGAACATTACTTATATCGTAGACCACTCAGATGAAGACCGGCCAGCAGATTCTCCTCTTCAAAACGATGGCATTGATCTACTTACCGTTGGGTGTTAGCAATGGAGGTCCTGAAGGATGCCGCGGTGCTAATGCGTTGACTTACAAATTAATTTGCTGTAGCTTCTTATTTAGATTCCAACTCACGGTGGTCATTCTCCGAGGTAGTGATGGCTCTATCCATTATTTGCATATCATGACTGCCTGAAACCTTTGAACTTGACTTTGTTGTCCTTTGCTCCGGGGTCAACTTCCATTTCATACGCTGCAAAATTAGTAGGAGGGAAGCTAAATTGCGTTTAAAGCATTGCTGTTATTGTTGCATATTTTATGAACCAAGTTTAAGTATGGGGCAACAGATACAGGGTATAGATACCGAACTAAACATAACAACTACGATGCATTAAATCCTGTTTTGAAAACCCACAGAATAATCCATGCCTAGTAATAGCTATTTTAGTGGTATGGGTGATACCAGACAATATCAAGGGCCTGAGGATTTTAACTTTATATATAGCATGTTCCTTGAAAATATGTGTGTCATTAATACCCCTCTTAATAACATAGGTGTATAGCTAATGTATGCGTTGTCTCCAATACAAGTACCATCCAAGTTGTTTTCTAAATGTTCTTGAGATAAGATGAACGTAAGCAAATGTTAAGATCTTAGTCTATATAACGACGTGGTTTATTTTAGGTTTTTGTAATAGTCATCGAAATGACATAATATATATTCATCTTTCTTGGAAACCCTAACACGGCGATTGAAAAATCGGCAGGTTTTAGACTTAAAAGATAGTCATTTTTACGGGCGTGATGTTCGTTTTGCCCTAAATCAAACATATCTATCACAATGCCTTTTCCTGTGTGAGCTAACACGTGACACATGAAGCACACCTGGCGGGTGGCATTGTCGCTGCAAGAATGCACCAAAGGCATGTTTCGCTTGAGTGCGTGCTTACAATCAATAATTTATTTTAGGATGGATCTCACCGAAGGTATATGTTAATTACACGTGTATCTGAATATGCTGGCAAGTTTCCCTATCATTTAGCTCTCTTATATCATAACAGTCTGTCAGGGGACCCTAACCACATGCTGAGCTCGATAATGTCTAGGTGTTATGACACCTAACAATACAAGTATGAACTTTAAATCAGTCTAACCATTCTAGATTTGGTCATATGCGAACACATGCTAATACGCAAATAAACACTTTCCAAGACATCGCATTTTGGCAAAGGTAATGAATGAGAATATGCTATCATATTAGTGAGATATGTGTAGACAACCCGTCAAAAGTGTCGTCATGTTGGTAAATAGTGAAGTTCTTCAAACACAACCAAAATGTATGTATATATGTTTGGTATATATGTGTAGACCAATTTAGATAGAGTGCATTAGCCCCCCCCCCCCCCCCCTTACAATGAGACCACTTCATTCTTTAAGAATCATTCGTTAAAAAGAATTCAAACTCAATATTGACAGTAGGCTATGTCATCTATTTTATATATATATTCCCCAGTCTATCTATATTAACTGAGTCTTTTTCTACAGATTCCAAAAGAGCCACCGTTTTTGACCCTCGTACAAGCGTTTACGCATGCGTAGACAATTTCATGGTTATTCTCAGCTTCGGATGCATTTAGATAAAGAACTGTTTTATTTTGGTTATCGAGGCGTGCCGTTGGTACAACGTCAGAACATCTCCCCAGTGATAATCCTCAGTCAGTGACAATGTGTCCCATCTGGTATTACGTCCTTAAACATGGAGGTGTTTATTGATGTGTCTGCGTGAGTGCCCTTCTCTCCATTGTTTGTGTTTCCGGATATTTATGTTAAAACCAAAATCCCTACAGAAATCTTCGTAAATTTGCAATTTCTTCATGTCAAATCTTTCATAAATCTCTACTATACTGCATTGATGAACATTCCTTCCTGTAGGGTGTAATCATTCCTCCCTGTTGGTTGCTATTATGATTGGTCAATGTTCTGTGAACTCTCCGATTGAACATTTCTATTAAACACCTCTAGCTAGAAATTCACCGGTGTTTAAATGAATTTCTATGTGTTAAGTCACTATGACAAAATATGAATTGAGACCTTTTGATTGGTCGAAGTCATCTAGCTAAATGGGAATAGCTTGCAATGCTACACCAGCAGATATTGGTCGTGTTTAAAGAAGGCTCACTGAATTACATAGTGTGAATGCTATTAAGATGACAGATGCATACATATAACATTTTTCATATTATATTCTGCGTTGTAAACCATTTATCCCAAAGTGAATGGAAAGTGCTATATCGTCTATTTCTTTATACCCGTAATAAAGCGCATCAATAAGTACTGTATTTAGCCCAGCTTTTGACTTGCTTTCTCGTAATACTGGTCCCGTAAACTTAGGAACATTTGAGCACCGTGTCAAACATCGAACTGCCTGCTATATTCCATGTTTTATCATGCAGCTAAACACGTGCATTTTATTTCTCCGTTCATGTTTCAAAATGCTCTGGGGAATCTTACGCTCTCTCGTAAACTTGCACCCTAACCGCGAGCTCGTCTTGTTTTATCACCGGCAGCAGACAGTGCACGCTTTATCATTCAGCCAGCCTTCCTCACATAATGTGTCGGGATCTCTCAATTACTTCTTCATTTGAAAGGAAATAGAAGGCTCTGGATATTATGATTGCAGCGCTATGGTGACTTCTCGCAGTCTGTGAGCTTTCATTACTTTACCATTCTACCCCGTATTTATGGCTAAGGCGTAGAGCCAATTTTTAACTAACATGTCCGGACGTATTGCTTGCTCTGTTTAATGATTCTTTGGGCGGGCGCGGAAGGCATTTCATTCGATGAATGTGTGATTGTTATTGATCTAGTTAACGTTAACGGCAGATACCTATTTCGTTGGAGGATTGGCCTTGGTGTGCTGCGTCTGGCCTATAGATGCCCCGAGAAATTCTCTGCGTCACGAGCATAATGCAGGGCCATGCCCCTAACCCGGGGAAATATTCTAAATGTCAATCTCTGTATTTTCCGCGGATATCTATACGTAAGCTAGACTTCTCCGTTCTTCTTGTGGTATCCATGAGTATCGGCTAAAGTCGCAGACAGCACGGCGTGAGTTGGAAAGGTAAGGATGACGGTTTTGTGTCATTTGTGTCTGTACTGCAACTATAGAAGATTAGTATTGGCTTGAAGAAGCGCCTTCGTAGACTATGTTTGCGTGCATGTGCGTGTCTATGTGTGAGTGTGTCTGTGTGTGTTTCGGGGAGAGAGACAGAGAGCCTGTACGTGTGCGTCAGTGGATTTGTGTGTGTGTGTGTCTATGTGTGTTTGAGAGAGACAGTGCGTGTGTGTGTGCTTGAAATAAATCTTGGGAGACACAGGGAGTTTGTGTGTGCGTAGAAGTGTGTGTTTGTGTGTGTGTCTGTGTGTGTGTGCATCAATGTGTATTTGAGAGAGGAAAACAGTGTGTATGTAAGTGCATGCTTATGCTGTTGTTGTTGTGGTTGTTGTTCTTTTTCTTCTGCTTCCCCTCTTCATCTTCTTCTTCTGGAGTTGAAGCAAAAACATTACGTCATAAGCACCGTTGGCCCCTACGTAAACTTCAAAAGAGGAAATCCTGTTGTTGTTTTTTTTGCCAAAATGGCACAAAGACTTTGTTATTCTAAGCATCCTGACGAATCCCAATTTTACTATGGGTGAGGCACTCTTGCTTTGCCTTTGTGAGTGTATGCAAATGTATTAATCCTATGTTTATATTGAAGAACATATTACATTTGCTCTCACAATAGTCTTTTCCTATCGGTCTTAAGTTGTTATAACTTGTTAGTTCTGACATACAAACTGTATAATATAGAATGCCTCATTATTCATAGTTCCTTATGCTTACAGTTGATTCGAGGTTCCATTCTTCCCTTCTTATTCCACTGATGGAAGTAGCCTGCTTCATAAGGCATAATGTTTAAGAGTTTCAGCTGTCATGGGTCACAAAGTTTCCTTACATTCCCTGATAAGAATGGCTGTATCTTTTGGTATTTCATAAACCTAAAAGTATGTATAAGTACAATGAGAAAAATGAATATGGGTTTAACAGTCCGGAATCCAGAAACAACTTATCAAAATTTGTATGCATTTGGTATGCCAAGCTAGCGAAATGAAATATTCTGCGATTGCCCCAATGTGCTGGAAAAAGGGGGAAGGAGGTGTTGATAATTATAACTCCTACATGTAGTGTGTTTCCTCATCAGGCCGCGTGCAATGTTAAATGATGTGATGGTATCAGCTGCGCCATTAAGTTTTCTTTATGTCTGCCAGCCGGCCAAACCATGCGGCACGTAGCAACCATTGGAGGGGATTGACGACCAATTTCAGCGGGAGCACATGCGTGTTGTGTGCGGGACTCCCTTCATTAGTGCTGAATACCCATGTATTATGGGATAAACACAAGATCTCCCTTAGTCCCACTGGTACCACTGCTTTAAGTCACTCTGAATTAATGTGCTTTGGGGGGCTCCATTTACCTTGCTGAAAACAGTATACACAGAATTACGTATTCACTGCAACCTTAGTGTACTTTTATTGCTACCAAAAGGTAGGTAGGTAGGCGTTTGTTAGTCTCGTAAGACTATGATAAAAAAACTCTCATGAAAATGAAACTAAGGTATTAAAAGCTCTCAAAACCGACTGTGAATTATCTGACAAATGTGTTTTCTCGTTGTCATTTGCTAACGTTAATTCTATACTTAAGTAATAGGCAGATAGTGACACTACATGCATACCTGTCTATACCTTAAGTCGGTGTATCAATTACAGTTACAATGATAATACCATGGTTGTCTCTCCTAAGTACCCACAAGCTCCGCTAACAGAAAGCATATGCAACTTACGCACGCGAAGATATCCTTACGACAGGCTTATTTGAGAAAAATAGATCTTCCTATAAATCCCTCATTTATCTGTGTTTCACCGTGGTGAGATACCCTTAATGATGATCGCCTCATGCCGTTAAGACAGTGTCTGTTGGAACGACTGGGCGTGCCCCAAATCCCATCACCAAAAGATTGATAGTCAGCATTTCGGTCAATTTTTGCGAAATGGAAAAGGTTTAAGGCTGTAAAGAATGGGGCAATAATGCCATAAATTAATCTAGCTTGCCCCCTTTCCGTCAGAAAGAGATCGTTCTTTTCGGTTACGGATTGCTCCTAAAACCCAATAGGACGCCCCAAGCTGATTATGGGCGGGGGGTCGCTTGGTGTAACGAGAGGTGTTCAATCTTTACTTGCTGCTTTGGCTTTCTGATATGCACATTCATTAATCTAAGGTATACGTGTGAAAGAAATAGATGAATGGGTGCTTCAATTAACTTAGCTCACAGCAATGTCCTTCTTAACGCGTGCAACAATGACACAAGTGACAAACGTGTGAATGGTAAATATTGTGTTCCCCTTTTCTTGGTTCCCCTAGATACACCATCTAAATACGGTATATAATCAAAAAGCAAGATCCTTTGAACACAACTTGCGATTTATATGTCGATGTTTCGGTAGCCGCCTGTCAACTTTCTCAGGGCGATTCTGACCGGTTCACGTTGCACTGCAGTATAGGTGTCGCTGCTATAAACTGCACCAAACATAAAGTACTAGTGTGCTACTATCAAGGCAGAACGACTGCTATTATCAAGGCAGAATGACTATCGCGTTAGTCACATTGCAATTACCAGGCCAAGTAGCCAAATTCCAAATCACAACTTTATGAGTACCTGCCAGTATGGTTCAATTTGAATATGCACATTTTTAAAATAATAAAAAATAAAGAGGTACAATTGTGCGTAAAAAGCGTCTTTCATTAGGTGGCTAACCGTATGTAATGCTGAATTTTTACCTGAGTCAATCCAATCACGTGTGATATATATATACACTTCATTTAAAAGGTTAGACAATATATGTATAATATGATAATTGTTTATAGGAGAGCATATTGTGGTTAATAGTTCAGTCAATAGATTTATCATCCTTAATTATGTAATTTACAACAATACGCTTTGTATATGGCGTGTACGCAGCGGTGTAGAATTACTGCTGTTAGATTCATCCCAGACGACATAGACGATGCTGTCATGTTACGCCCACCACAGACATTAAAGATTAACCACGATACTGGCAATGACAGAGCCAGCATGATTCCTCATAAACAATAATTGTAAAATAGAAATAATATTCATAGCAGATATTTGATGCCGCAGACAAACCTAGACTGGCAGATAACGTTCGTGTTTAAATCATTTGTGTCGCGGTTCATTATGATTCACGTCATTATTAATCAGTGTGTGTTTTAATCATCAGACAATTCCGATGTTGTACCCTTCGGATGGGCACTCAGACGGTTTTTCTCACTTCAAACAGAATAAAAATGAATGTATAGATTAAATAAGGGACGTCTCTCGGATAGGACACCAAATGGAGGTGCCTCCAGCACGTCAAAGAACCAACCACACTACCAGAGAATATGGGTCCTTCCTAGTGTAAGTAATTTGAATAAATATGTCCTGATATGCAGATCTACCCTTCAGTACATGAGGCGGTATATCGGGTATGCAATACAAAACAGGCTCATCCACGAGACGGCCTTCAAGTTGTGACAATAGCGCATTGACCAAGAGTGACAGGGTAATCCAGAAGCTACGTATACGCAACATAGCTACGATACAGTGAACCCAAATATAAATATCCAATAAGTCCATGACCTATTCACTCAACCGCACCATGACACCACCGCGTCTACTGCCATTGTTAATTTCGGGCATCATTAACAAATTAGTGATGGATCTATCGTGCACACGAAGCAAATGTTCATTTTTTTTTCTTTAAATCCCGTACAGAGAGGTTACAGAGCATACCAAAAATTACTATGGCACCAAACTATTTCATTTTCTGATGCGGCATCACGTCGGATGTACTGGTAAGCTTTTAAAGTAGGCTTTGGAAGGCAATATGTTCACCGTACTCTAAAGTAAGAATAATGAAAGAGCCCCAGGAAAGAACACCCCATCCATCAATGCCGGTGTTGTAGACACGATTGTTCATCAAAATGGCCCCTCGGACCTCGTGCGATGTCCACTCTGATTACGAGACGAGGCAATACTACAATACTAGTGTCCCTCCTCATAAAACATGAAAAAAGCCATCCATCACTTTATGTATTGTCCTGATGGGGACAGCATGTTATTACATCTGCTTATGATAATATACGTCAATTTGAAAATAATAAAACAAAATTCATAAAAAAATGTAAAAGATTTCAGTCACAAATTGGTCCACCTACCAATCTAATCTGTAATACTTGCTTAGAATTTACTAGTATATATAATCTACTTTCTTTTTAGATTCCAAAAATGAATTTTGTCAATATGTTGTGTATCTTACATTCCTAACATTTTTGTTTTAATATGCTTTTCTACTGCCCTCTGTTTAATGACGAGACAAACATAAGATACGTGATTTTGCGTATTATGTTTCGTCATTAAGAGTTGCAATAAAAATTGATATTGTCCTATTTTGGTATGTTGTAGAACGACATAAATGTGTTTGCAACAGAGCTCTCAATTTCAGAGGTCAAAACCAGGGAGTGTCATGATTTAGGCATTTTTCTCAACAAACAAATCGCTTAGAAATCATTACATTTGGTGCCTGGAAAGCTAGAGTAACCGTAAAGGATGCTACATCAAGTAAATGATGAAGTCTCATTTACGATTATCCACACGAGGTTTCCAAATTTAGTCAGCAATCCTTTACAAATTACGCCTGACCATAAATTGCTTGTCGGTCATTACGCTTACACGTTTACAGACTACATTTTTACTTGCTTTCTCAATTACAGCCGTGACATTGACAAGTCATTACCATTTTGATGATGATGAGTGACTTACGAATTTCTATTCGGCAAAACTAATTAGATTCGGTTTTCAAGTATATTTAGACATGGGTGACGTTGCTGTAGTAGAACGTTGAAATATGATGTTTGATGCTATAATATCATATCAACAAATCTAGGGCGTAGTTTCCTGTATCTAACGAAATAACTAAGGTGAGTGTGACAATTTTATTATTTATGCCAAGTTACCAGACTTTCTCAATCATTGTCATTATCTAATGTATTTTGATTTCAGTATAACGTTCTCACTGGTATGCCATCATAGGACCGGCCCAGTGAAGAAACTACTATATATGATTTCTACTGTCAGCTTGTCTAAGTTTTGCCTTTTAGTTTCACAAGTCAAATGAATGATTGTTAAAGATAGTTAACCTGTTGTTATTGGTATCTGCGTGCAAGATTCTGCGATGCTTAAATGATATGCATGGCGTCGGACCTCTATTGACTTTCCTTAAAAACTTGGAAGGGTACAGAAACATCATCATTGGTCAAGACGTCTCCAATTAACTCCTATGAGCTCCTGTTAAGACAGCATGGCCGTATATTTGAAGGTCATAATCTTAACCACTTGTGCACTCGTGGAAGTCAATTACAAACGACAGCCTTCTCCTAGCGCCATTTTCTATGCAAAAGGTGTGCCATGGCTGACCTATTGGAGCCTTTGCTTAAGTCGGCGGTATTGTGTGCATTTTCGTTTGGTATCCGGTGTCATGAGGTCACTGACAGGTCAGGGTACGTCTATGAATCAATCACCAAACATAATCCGGTTGGGGATCAGAAAGCAGACTCAGATTGGGAGAGACAGTTTGGTGGTTAAGATATGGATAAAAGAGCAATTACTGATAAC
>NC_049986.1:10561223-10562345 GCF_000003815.2 Branchiostoma floridae | reverse complement strand
AAACATAACGTACAAGTAAAAAAAAAAGTTAAAAGAAACATACATAGATGTGCGAACAAATGGTGGATTGCCTTTTGAAGTTTCAAAAGGCTGGACAAAGAGTCAATGTTTGATGGTTGGGTGATCCATATATTGATGGCACGGAAGAGCAATGTCGACAACTCTATTGACTTTTCGAAGTTTATAAGACTGGACAGAACTTTGATGCTACACGTAGACGGTAGGTTTGTCCAAATGGCCCGGTAGAGAAAGGGCCTTCTTCTTGATGAAGATTAAGTTGCCTATACATTCTGGAGGAATCTACTGCGAGAGTTGAGTGAGGACAATGTGATGTTTTAATGGTGATGGAGGGATGGGTGGGGAGGAAATAAGATTTATATCTGTAACTTCAAATTGTCAAGAGTGGGGCTGAAAACTACCTCTGCTGGCAGACTGTTCCACTCCTTAACTGGTTTGGCTATTTGGCAGCTGGTAGCAAGCTGAATGGGTACGTCTGACACTCCTGGACAGTCCACTGGGGAACGACTTGCATTTTGAGTTGATGACAAGTTGGATGGCTTTGACACTTTAAAACTGTAGAATTGAATTGGTTGATCTTGTAGAATATGTATGAGTTTAAATGTGTTCTGCACAAGGGCTGCTGAACGTATCCTTCCTGCTTGTTATGGTCTACTCAAAACCTATTCTGACACAACAAAGCAATCTAGTAGAATCTGTACTGCTGTGAATAGAAGGGGAATTAGTTGGCCTTTTCCTGTCGATAAATAGTGGTTCAAGTACAAGAGATCTCGCACCGTATCACCGCCACACCAACGCGGATCGATAGTCGTTTAAGGTGATCAGGTCTCTTCTATAGAGAGAGCTGTAAAAGTCCATCTGCCCAAAGGATCGTCGGACAGCAAACATAAAATTCCATCAGGGCACTTTACAAAGCATATAATTGGATGGAATTCATGTTGTAGTCGTAATTAAATCCATGTCCAAGCTCATCGCGTAAAAAGTGATGATTGGGTCTGACATTGTTTGAGCCATCGCAAACGTTGGGTTGTAAAATCGTGGTTGCTGATACGTATTACTGCCGGTAAAGACTAATTCAATTGTCCGCTGTCTTCTTTTTAAAAA
>NC_049986.1:10552370-10561123 GCF_000003815.2 Branchiostoma floridae | reverse complement strand
GGGCCACGTCCGCCACGTATTTCTGAAAACGTAGGGAACGACTGGCAAGAGCAGGGAGGGAGTACATCAACACAAAGTTTTGCTTGCACGTAAAGTTCTGCGGCGTGTATGCGTGCTCCAAAATCTGTCGGATTCCCTACGAGTTCGTACGGAAGATTGCCCACGTTTGGGCACGTAGACAGCACGTATTTGCACGTACGGCGGGTTGTGCCCTTGGCTTAAGTATAGTGCTCGATGTGTGACTCTGCTCAAAGTTGGACCTCAATTAAACGTCATATTCAAGGAACGTCCCTTGCTGAAGCTAAGACCTCATCTTCACCTGAGTTAAGTAATGAAATCCGTGTATACTGAACGTTCCCCAATTGCGAAACTTCGGTAATAATATAATGTCAGCAAATTCTAACTCAAGACCAACATGTTCTTGGCCACACTCTACAAAAACGCTACACCGACGCTAGCTCTAGTTAAGTGCCATTTAAACTTATATAAGATAAACCTGCTTATGTATAAGCCACTTCAGCGTATCGTATACCATTTTGGTCCTTAGTTGCCTTTTAACTTATATTGCTTTAGAATTGGTGATAAAGTTTTGTGACTGGCAGCAGCTTGATTGGAGTGTTATGTGCTCTTAGTCATTGCTACTAAAACAACGCATAAACGTGGTTGCAGAAAACAGTATGTGGGAATTAGTAGGTATTACAAACCATTTTCCTAGTAGTCAATAATAAATGAATGATTCAACTTTCAATATACCTTAGTCAGATGTAATATCCTTACCGTTGACTGAAACCATGAAGTACTTTCATGTGCTACTGTAAGTTAGTCTAGTCGGCAAGGATGATAAGACTAGGATAAGAAGGGGATTCGTTAGCAACTCCTCTTAAATATCGACATCCTTTATTTGACTCTTATACTACCTCTTGTAATTTCCGCAATCTCGCCAAAGTGTGCGACAGAAAACGAGCTTTTGTATGAACAGAAAACCAACGACAAAGTTAAGAGCTCTTCTGTTAACACCTCTACAAGGGTTATATCCTTATCAAAGCGGGATATTGTCAGGGGCGGTCGTTTTGCTCATGTATATAGACCCATAAGCATCATGTGCATACCGAAATGGGATGTTTAGATCTTACCGAGTTGTACTTGTGTGACATTGGGGTCAGGCAGAGTGCAAGGAGGCACCTCCATTACTTTGTAATATGAGTCGCCACTACCGTGTGTTTTGTAATGAAGTTATTTTGTGCCAGACATATTAGTTTCGCATTCGTCAATATAATATACACAATAATGTGATTACCATTTGAAATATGAACAGGAACTTCTTGAGATGTTTCTACTCCAGACATCATAAAGTTAATTACCAGCCAGACTTTTAACGGATTGTTCAATCTTTGATGAATGTTTGTATATGCATTGGCGGATATTAGAATGTCGTGGTTCTTAAAGTTATTTTAACATTGACGAATTTGTTGGAATATTCCTTACTGTGTATATGTATGTATGTACGTGTGCGCTTGTGTGTATATGTTAGTGTCTGTGTCTGTGTTTGTATGTACGTGTGTGTGTGCGTGTTTGTTCATGTGTGTCACTGTGTGTGTGTGTGTGCATGTCAGTGTGTGTAATGTGTGTGTTTGTGTGTGATAGTGTGTGTGTGTGTGTGTGCAATGTGTGTGTTTGTGTGTGATAGTGTGTGTGTGATAGTGTGTGTGTGTGTGTGTGTGTGTGTGTGTGTGTGTGTGTGTTTGCTGAATTTTGCCTCCAAGGCCCTTTCAACACTAGTTTAAAGTGTTTTTTTTTTAGAATTATAGCATATATATACATGACTTGGGCTATTAATGCCATATAAAAGCTATGCTATGTATGTGTAACTCCGAAACTCCTGGGTCAACTTTTCTTGATATTTGGCATGTCCCATATTGTCGCCACTAACTCTGCTCCAGTATATCTTTAGATCGGGCTTTTGCTCAGAACCTTTGCAACACGTTGTTCCTTTTTCCAGCACTTCATTAACTTGATGGTACTGTCTCCAGAAAGACAGGGGGTTCTTGTAAGTTTTAATTACATTTTCGGGATATTGTCGATACGTCGAGCTTTGGGAGATAAAGATAATCCGGTCTTTGTCGCCATGCCTATTACTATGGTGATCAAAGAAATATATCAGTTTCCCTTGAGACAATAGAAGACACTTTTCTCTGCTACTCATCTGTAGTCTGAGTGGCAGGAGTTAATAAGAAGATAATACAGTCTTTCTAATAATGTCTACTATTCAATACTCTCTATTAAGCAACTAGTGGTCCGAGGTAGGGTCTTATGGGCACGTTATTTATACCCTATAGGGAGCGGTCAATACTTTCCAAGTTAACTTGGGGAAAATCGCTGACACAATTTATGTTTCTACTTGTAATTAGAACATTCCCCTCATGGCCCCGGCGAACCCTGGGTTGGGAGATTTACTTCCATCATTATCTACGGACAATATAGGTCCGTTTCATTTGTCGTTAGAGGGGTGAAATGGAGCATCGTTCTATTATGAGCTGGGGTAATGGTTCACGTAGGGCATCATCTCTCTAACCATAATGGTGGACTCATGGACCACTGTAGTTTGTCGGGTGAATTCGTGTGGACCACCAGTTTGAAAATCTACTTGGTACTGATTTTTGTACTATGTCAATGTAGTTTAGATGCAGACACTTGTTACCAGTGATCTAGCCGTCCTTAATTTGTTTCCGTCCGTGGATTTTGAACGAAAATCCTGTCGGACGACAGAGACTTCCACGTAACGGTCAGGGAAAATTATGAAATCTAAGATACTCTGAAACGCTATTTCCTGCATTTTTGAGGGGCAACTTTGCTGGCAGAGTAGACTCAGCTTGGTTTAGCGGAATCCGTGTTCAATTTTTGGAGATCTTTGTCAAATTTCACTAGTTTAATATATGTTGAAATACTGAAATTATTAGAAAATTTCACTCGTTTTGTTATTCAGTGTTTCATTGTTTTTCAGTAAACCCACAACCAGTTTGAAACAATCTCAATTGCGTGCCTCCTATACAAATGGTTTACAACATAAACCAAATAAATTTCTAGAGGCAATTACAATCCATGTATTATCTTATGTGATAGTTTAAATCCTTAAGACAGTAATCGTATAGTTTCTATCCTATGATACTGTGTTCGGTAGAAATTTCGTTGACTCACATTTTCATTTTATTTCATTTATTCAGGGACACACATGTTACCACTAGAGCGGTTTTCAATCAACTCTATATACATAAAAAAACGAAGGTTTGTTTCAACTTCAATGCAGCAATGATATGATTTTATACAACAAATGTTATGCAACAAAGAACTACATAAATTAAGTAAAAAGGTAGAAAATGGAATTTGCATATCAGTGATGGTAATGTATGAAGACATTCGAAAAGATTATACATGCTAGCAATCCGAAGGCATCTTAAATTTCCGAGCTCGCACAACTCTTAAATAAATGTTTATACTTCTAATATCTGAATGCGCTGACAAATATCAAAGAAACGATGACGTATGTCTTCTGATTCGACTTTATGTAATCATTTTCCCGCTAACTATGTTCGTTAGATTGAAGTCTCCCTAGGCATAGTAAGAATCTATTTAATCTTCATCTGAGAGGCTGGTATCCCAGTAGATTCGCAGTTTGCGTTTTAATTTCCTCAACAGGTAGCGAGGAGATTTCATGAGAATATTAGAACCTGACGATTCTGCCTTGATGTCTATGAAGTGGTAAGAACCTAAACATAGCGTTAATGTCCCTTTATCCGCGGGGTAGCCTAAATCCGTTGCATTTTTTTTTCGAACAGGGTATTAAGCGATATGAAGAGGACGGGCGATTGTTTTAAAATTCAAAAATTTATTCAACTTCAAATTCCTGTCCTTAAAATCGATATCCATAAATATCCTGTTTTCATCTTGGTTTTCATGCATAATTTAATTACATTTCGGAATATTTTCGATACATGAAGTTCTAAGAATGAAGATAATAACGTTTTGTTGATATTAGGAAATATTGTAAAATATATGAAATAATGTTGCAATTCGGAACTTCCATCCGTCGACTTGATACCTCTGAATATAATTTTTTAACTGGGTTTTCAGTTTAGTTTTAAATACATTTTTATCTTATATTTTCGATAAGTCAAGCTGCGGCATATGAGTTATCCAGTGGATAAAGGCGAACAAGACCTTTATAACTTAAAGCCAGGTCTTGCTTGGCAGACTCTTTTTAGAGGTGCTTGGGGTTATAATCATCTTCAAAGAATCCAAAATAAAACCTTCAACGGCAATCCTTGTGGCTAGAATATTCCCCTGCGATTCAGTTCTCCTTGGCTGCCCTTTCTACGCACTACTGAATCCAGCTCATGGTCTGCGAAGCTTCCCCGAGTGTAGAAATGATTGACATTAGGTTTGGCGCTCTCCCCACTGAATTATGACTTACGGCTAGGTGATTTTCGCCGTTATTGAATTCCGTTCCTTTTATTAAATTGACATTGAACATTAAAACGCCCAGAGGCCCGCCATTTTATCAATTCCAACCATAAGGGGTCCGCATTACTTAACGCCGGCGTGACTAAATATCGCACCCAGGAGGACTTCATCTCATGCACTTTGGTACATTAATCGCCTTGGGAAATCAAATTAAGTCGGACACCCCGCCTCTCCCGGCGTCAAGTTCTTTAGATATCTCTTTGCTGCTCTCGCACTTGATTCAATCAAACTGTCTAACAGGATCAGCTCCTGCGGTGTCATTTTCACTCCATCAATGGAGTGTCAAGCTAGGAGAATCAAAGCACGCTCCGGCTTAACTCACACCTTAAATCTTATTATTAGTGACGCGAGATAAAGACCAAAAGTCCATAAAGATTAATCAAGTGTACACAATGGCTGTACTCAATTTCCTTTCTAGAATTTGCTTAGTAATTATTTACTTATTATAAAGTTATAAGAGTCATTTTCAAATTTTGTGTGATCAGTTAAACGTTTACTATTTTTTATGGTTATTACTCACGTTAATCTACTTATTAATTCTTGATTTAAGAATCACCATAATGTTGTTTAGGTCATCAGTTCATTAGTTGTTATTTACTCCTTTGTGTCACCACCTTTAGTTAGTGTCATTATTCTTTAAAATTCTTTCTGAACTCTTGTTATCGACGTTCAACATGAACATCTTATATGATCCTATACAAAACAAGGCAATGAAATGGCCAAGCGGGTAGCTGTTTCGCCTATCAGTCGGTAATTTGAAAGTTTCCCGACCGAGTCATACCAAAGACTTTAAAGATGGTGCATGCCGTTTTTTTGTTGTTGTTTTTTGCTTCGCTCTCAGCATTTTTGAAAGAGTATAGTTGCTGAGCACACCACTACTAGTGGACTAGCTTTGTGCTGCAGCAATTGCACAAAAGTCCTTGTGGCACAAAGGCACTGCAAAGAAGATAATCGCCACCTAATGCACCATTTGGTACGGAAAGTACTCAAACTTAACTTGCCTTTTACTACATATGGCGCTCTTCAAAATCTATAACGAACCCACTGTTAATCTTATAATCCAAAATAACCCTGTGAAGAGAACAGATAAGTACGTGACAGCGGGTTAAAGAAGACTAGCGGAGCCTGAACGTAATTGCAGTCGCGTCAGTTAGAAAAAAAAAGTTAGACGTAAATTCATTGGTCCATGTCCTAACACGCCAGGGTGCCGTGGCATCTTGCCAGGGTGAGTGGATAGGAGGCGCCATATGCATTAGACTTGATTACCTTTCGTGATATAGTGACAGGGCTTCCAAAGTGTGTGTTCGGCATGCCATTAGAATCATTTGTTCCGGAGAAGCACAGTTTGTAAACCGTTAAGTAGACGTAAATAATAGCAGCCATGATGTTTGTATTTTAGTTGTGAATGTATAAGATTGTGAAAAAAAGAGAAATGATATACGATGCAAACATATTTCAAGCGGTGAATTTGACACCACCGCTTTTGCCGCCGCCATATTTGTGTCCCTATTTGCATTTTGATCGTCCCAAATATTCGTCGCTACTAAATGTCTTAAACAAGAAAGCACCAGAAAAAAATGTTGAATATGCCAAAATAACTATGATCTAATCATCATTGCTAATTACGAACATCAACATAAAGGTCAGTGAATTTCTGGTTCATCGTAAAGGATCGAAAGGTAATAAAACGCTCTAATTACAATATTTTGAATGTCAGTACCTAATGATATCAATAAGTAAGCTTTTATCTTTGCATTTATGCCATTCTGCATTCTGTCGAACTCACCAAAAAACGTATGAGCTTTCTTCCACTGTTGCTGAAAAGTCACTGTTACCACAAACTCTCTAGATTTTTTGGCAGCCTGCTAGTTACAAAGTTTGAGCAAAGAAATTTCCGAAACAAGCTCCTGACTGTCTGTGTCTAGACGTCTGAGAATGTACATTAGCACATTTATGGGGTCTCTTCCTCTGTTGCTGAAATTCCATTGTGACCATTGACTCGCCAGAGACACTTTGCAGCTACAATTTAAATTAGTTTTCTTCCTCTGTTGCTGAAAAATCACTGTTGCTACAAACTCGCCAGAATTTTTGGCAACTACGATAGTCTTCTAGTTACAAAGTTTGAGCAAAGAAATGTCTACAACAAACTCATGTCTGCGAATGCACATTATTGTTATTAGCACATTTATGAGCTTTACTTCTCTGTTGCTGAAGTGCCATGGTGACCATAGACCCACCAGACACACTTTGCAAGCAAGACAGTTTGCTAATTGCAAAGTTTGAACAAAGAAAGTCACACTGGACAAAATGGATACGGATGCGGGCATATACCGCGGTATTCGTTAGGTGCGGATGCGGAAGAATCCAAACAAATACGAACGAATCACAGATTCTAATAGGATACGACAAAACACTGAACAGATACGATACTGTATCCGCTAGGATGAAAAATACGAAGAGATACTATGTCGTATACAGTTGGATCCCTTACTGTTAACAAATACGAAAATGTCATTTGCTCGAATCCTTCAATTTGGAAATCTGCAATGTTCAATCTGGTCTTGAGTTTCCTTTTGCGTCATAAAAACATTTTACCCATCGGCGGGCCCACTCTTCGATAAAAGTACGTTCTGAAAATACACAAATACTAGAAGATCCCTATTCCGTATTTCTATGGATCCGCTGGCCCATTTCACGGCAAAAAGGCATCAAGGATAATCTGCAGATCCTAACGAATCTCTTTTCTGTATTTTCTATGGTTCAGATGGCCCACTTCGCGACAGAAATGTCCAGGGTCAATCTATGGATCCTAGCAAATCCCTTTCCCGTATTTTCTACGAATACGTTGCCCCACCTCACGGCAGATGGATCCTAGCAAATCCTTTTCCGTATTTTCTATGGATTCGTTGCCCACCTCACAGCAGACGGATCATAGGAAATACCCTTTCCGTATTTTCTATGGATTCGTTGCCCCACCTCACGGCAGACGGATCCTAGGAAATACCATTTCGTATTTTCTATGGATTTGTTACCCCCACCTCTCATTTTTCACAAAAAGTACAGGTTTCGCGAAAAGAAGTCCGATTTCCGATCAGACATACACATTGTTTGTCGAAAAATAGTAATTTGCTCTCTTGAGCCAAAAAGAGCATTTTTCACAAAAAATACAGGTTTCGCGAAACAATGTCCGATTTCCTCGGAACCAACTTTATTGCATGCGGAAAAATTCCTCGACATCAGACATACACCTTGTTTGTCGAAAAATGGTAATTTGCTCCCCCGAGCCAAAAAGACCATTTTTCACAAAAAATTCAGGTTTCGCGAAACAATGTCCGATTTCCTCGGAACCAACTTTATTGGATGCGGAATGGTTCCTCTACATCAGGCATATACCTTGTTTGTCGAAAAATGGTAATTTGCTCTCCTGAGCCAAAAAGAGCATTTTTCACAAAAAATGCAGGTTTCGTGAAACGATGTCCGATTTTGTCGGAACCCACTTCATTGCATGCGGAACGATTCCTCAACATCAGACATACACATTTTTTGTCGAAAAATGGTAATTTGCTCTACTGAGCCAAAAAGAGCATTTTTCTGAAAAAATTCAGGTTTCGCGAAACAATGTCCGATTTCCTCGAAACCAACTTTATTGCATGCGGAACGGTTCCTCGACATCAGACATACACATTTTTTGTCGACAAATGGTAATTTCCTCTGCTGAGCCAAAAAGAGCATTTTTCACAAAAAGTACAGGATTCGCGAAACGATGTATGATTTTCTCCGTACCAACTTTATTGCATGCGGAACGGTTCCTCAACATCAGACATACACATTTTTTGTCGACAAATGGTAATTTCCTCTGCTGAGCCAAAAAGAGCATTTTTCACAAAAAATTCAGGTTTCGCGAAACAATGTCCGATTTCCTCGAAACCAACTTTATTGCATGCGGAATGGTTCCTCGACATCAGACATACACATTTTTAGAACGACAAATGGTAATTTGCTCTGCTGAGCCAAAAAGAGCATTTTTCACAAAAAGTACAGGTTTCGCGAAACAATGTATGATTTTCTCCGTACCAACTTAATTGCATGCGGAACGATTCCTCGACACCAGACATACATATTTTTTGCCGAAAAATGGTAATTTGCTCTCCTGAGCCAAAAAGAGCATTTTTCACAAAAAATACAGGGTTCGCGAAACAATGTCCGATTTCCTCGGAACCAACTTAATTGCATGC
>NC_049986.1:10512670-10552263 GCF_000003815.2 Branchiostoma floridae | reverse complement strand
CAATGTCCGATTTCCTCGAAACCAACTTTATTGCATGCGGAATGGTTCCTCGACATCAGACATACACATTTTTTGTCGACAAATGGTAATTTCCTCTGCTGAGCCAAAAAGAGCATTTTTCACAAAAAATTCAGGTTTCGCGAACAATGTCCGATTTCCTCGAAACCAACTTTATTGCATGCGGAATGGTTCCTCGACATCAGACATACACATTTTTTGTCGAAAAATGGTAATTTCCTCCACTGAGCCAAAAAGAGCATTTTTCACCAAAAATTCAGGTTTCGCGAAACAATGTCCGATTTCCTCCAAACCAACTTTATTGCATGCGGAATGGTTCCTCGACATCAGACATACACATTTTTTGTCGACAAATGGTAATTTCCTCTGCTGAGCCAAAAAGAGCATTTTTCACATAAAATTCAGGTTTCGCGAAACAATGTCCGATTTCCTCCAAACCAACTTTATTGCATGCGGAACGGTTCCTCGACATCAGACATACACATTTTTTGTCGAAAAATGGTAATTTGCTCTGCTGAGCCAAAAAGAGCATTTTTCACAAAAAATTCAGGTTTCGCGAAACAATGTCCGATTTCCTCGAAACCAACTTTATTGCATGCGGAATGGTTCCTCGACATCAGACATACACATTTTTTGTCGACAAATGGTAATTTCCTCTGCTGAGCCAAAAAGAGCATTTTTCACAAAAAATTCAGGTTTCGCGAAACAATGTCCGATTTCCTCGAAACCAACTTTATTGCATGCGGAATGGTTCCTCGACATCAGACATACACATTTTTTGTCGACAAATGGTAATTTCCTCCACTGAGCCAAAAAGAGCATTTTTCACCAAAAATTCAGGTTTCGCGAAACAATGTCCGATTTCCTCCAAACCAACTTTATTGCATGCGGAACGGTTCCTCGACATCAGACATACACCTTGTTTGTTGAAAACTATTAATTTGCTCTCCTGACCCAAAAAGAGCATTTCCATGTTCGTTGACAGCCAGGGATCCATGTATATACGACAGCGTATTCCTTGTGTGTTATAATTCCAGCAGATACAGTGTCGCATCTGTTCGGTACTTTGGCGTATCCTTTAGAATCTGGGATTCGTTCGTATTTGTTCGGAATCTTCCGCATCCACATTTGAGAGATTTGACGGATACCTTGGTATCTGCCGGGATCCGTACCCATCCGTACGCTGTAGAAAGGCTATAAATGGCTAAATGAAATATAACAAAATACACAGGATTCGAGTGTTTAATTGTATCAAAGCTACAAGTGACAAGTAGAATCTTTAGAAAGGCGTCCTAACAGAAATTCTGCCTGCGCCTATCGAACGGTTTAATACACTTCTCCCGGCCATTCAGCGTCGATCTGGTAAAATAATAGTAACTTGTTGCTTGTTTCATGTGTTTTGTCCGGGTCAAATGCGTGTCACAGCCACTGTGCTTTTTAAATGTAAATTTATTCGGTGTTAATTGGTAAACAAGCAATCAGCACCAACGGGGGGCAGGTCTCCGTTCGGGCCAGATGAGAGTCATGTGACAGGGAGTATCCAATAACAGGCAAGTCTGGGGATTTCAAATGTACCGTTATGCGAGACGAAGCAAGCATTTTCCGGGCCTCTGTTGCGAGAGGAGAAGAAATGGAGAAAGTTTGGACCTGTTTTACCTCTGAAGTTCTGGTCGGGACTTTGCTTTCCAGCTGGGACCCCGCCGACCCAAAGAACGCCAAGCTATATGCGCTAGGATGCCTGGATTCTGTACAAAGTTGATGAGGCGGATTATGTTGGAGATTTGTGCAAGGTCACGGAATGGTAAATTCACTTTGAGCCGAGATTGCAAGGTGAACAAACTTTGCGACCTATCCAACACAAGTCATATGGATCGGACTGCGCAAATCTCAGCGGATTATTCCTCCTTCCGTAGCCTGTTGGAACCGTGTGCTCTTTTTAATAACTACCCCTGGTCCCGGACCCGGAGTGTCGCTGGACAATGGAGTCTGAGTTGGACCAATTGGTTGGACACAGCACAGAATCGTGAATCATTTTGAAATTGCACAGTCACTGCGATTGATCCCAATGCCATCGACGTTAACTACAAGTTTTGAATAAAAGGCCGCAAAATTATATACCTGGATATAAGAGTATATGGATAGTTCCGATCCAACCAAATGCGAAACCTGTATTCCCACTTATTTGCTACGTATACTTTTCTTGGATCCCATTCAAGAAAATCCGAAATCTGAATTGTTCCGTAGGTATGTACTATCTAAACTTAGACAAAATACGGGGGATACAGCTTTCGGATTTGGTTAGGATCCGGGAAAATCCGCATTTCGTATCTGCATAAACGTATCCAAAATACGGGCGGATACAGCTTTCGGATTTGGTTAGAATCCGAGAAAGTCCGAATTTCGTATCTACGTATACGTAGCAAATACGTTTGGGATTTGGTTAGTATACGGAAAAATACCGAAGTTTCGACGTGTTCTCCGCGGTAAGGATACGAAAAAATACCAATGGGATCCACTACCGTATTTGCCAAAAATACGGATTTCGTATTTTTCCGTGTTTAATTAGTCCGGATTCGAGAAAATCCGAAATTTCGGATCCGTAACAGATTCCGCTCGCATCTGTCCGTAAACGATCGTATCCTTCAAGGATACGGAAAGATAACGGCCCGGATTTGACTGCATTTGAACCCATTTCTTCCAGTGTCAGCAAAACAAGACAGCTTTAGGTACATACTGTCCCACCCAACAGCAGGAGCTTTCTTTCTTTCTTTCTTTCTATGTCACTGATAAATCACTGCGCTCTCAAAGTTGCCAGAAACATTTGACAGTTTAGACAGTTTGGACAAAAAGGTTTCAGAAAGAAAGCTTACCGCATGCTGCCTTGGGTAGATGTGTTTCAGACAAGACAACACCTGGGGAATCTCATGCAGCACATATTGGAGCTTCTTCTCTTTGTTACGGCAATCCCATAATGTGCACGTATTCATCAGAGACAATATTCAACACCGTTAGTGTTGCTAATACAAAGTTTGGACAACGAAAGTCTACCACACACTGCTTCACGAGGTAGATGCGTTAGAAGATATAGTTTTTATGTTCTATTAGTGGATAACGGTTGATTCATTGTATGCTTATCTTAGTCGCTAGGGAGGCACTTAGAGAAATTATCCGTGCTGTGCACAGCATTACCTAAGCCGAGAAACATAGGGAGCCATGGACAGTGATGGAACGTAAGATTTCTACGTTCAGCTGCATTACTTCCGTTATATATCCTGCCTAATATATGCAGAGCAATCAACTGATTCGTCATGATGCATGCGTGTGGTTACCAGTCTTGTTATCCATCATATTCTCAAGGCAATTCATTCGGAACCACTTCAAATTCTAATTTCGAAGCAATTGATGCCAAGAGATTAGTCACTTCTTTGGTTTAGATACAATCAAAATTCGTTTACGTCGCCCACGAATACTAAGGCGTGATCGTGTGTAATTCAGTTACCATAACGTGTCATTTATTTACAATCTTTGTGTCTAATTATGATTTATTTTCATGATACGACCTGTCCAGTTTATCGACGTCTAGTGTAATCCAGGCAGACTGTTTGCACAGGCCGTGTTAAACCAATTAGGATTTGTTATCAAGAAAGCCGTTTTATGGGCTAGGCCCTGTCTTGGTGGGTATGTTATGCTGCGGATCTATAATTACGTGTGGTCAGATAGGAAACACTGCCTATTAGGATAACCACGCACTTGAAACTCATCTTTCCTGTTTTATATTACCTTTTCCTTTATCAAACACATAGCAATTATATGGTATCCATCTATTTCCCTGCCGATTTGCCCACCCTGTCATTGAAGATCATATCGCTTTAAACTCTATTTTTCACAGTCAACCCATTTCTGCTTTCTTAAAAAAATCTGTCGTGGTGTCGCAATTGCCTAGGAGTTTGCTACTGTCTTCTTCTTAATCCTTCAGACAATTTTGTTGGAAATAAAGTTAATACTAAGGTCTACCACCTTGGTATTCTTGAACGGCAACAAGGAGTTGAAATACGAAGTCAAAAACAAATATACGAAAGAAGTTGAAGTGCATGCATCATTCTAATAATATTTACAAAAAATGACCTCTTGTCGCCCGCCAATATATCCTCTCAATTAGGTGATGACGTCACATCTCGTTTAGGCAGGCATCCGAGGTCACACAACTATTGGTAATCATCTAATCATTCAATGATCCACAATTTCAGGAGTAAATTGTATTTACCACGATATCCAGTAGATTATATTAGCATTATAAAATATGCAAATCTGACGAACTGAATATTCAACACTGCAGTCAACTAGAAGAAAACTGCGGACTGGAAAACGCAAATGTAAATATACGATTAGAAATTTGACATGAGTTTTCGATTGGTCCTCTGCTAAGTTAGAGGGGGTAGAGAACGGGTGGGGAATCTCCCGAGCAGCATTCGTAACCTCTGCTCTGCCTGTAAAGTCAGTGAAATCAAGCTTACCTAAACTTGATGTTTCTGACTTAGAAAGAATAAATTATGCTACAGCTATCGCTATGGACCGCTCTTCATCACCACGATAACATCTATCAAATGGTACCTTAAAATCTGCTCAAAATCTATCTTATGGCCATTTCAAGGTTTAGTAGAATATAAAAAAAACTGACCAGTTAATATTAGAAGGATAATGTAAATGGTATAGAAATTGGGCTTATTATATTTGTCACTTGCAAGTGCAACCATTTGTTGATTACGCCATTGCCACAGACTTTCTTTATAACCAGATTTCAAAATTTAGTGGCAGTTTGTTTTCAATGGAGAACGACAGAAGCAATGAATACGTGCCACAACCATTGCTCCACACAAAATGTTCTAACCGCCTGTGAAAGTCCCAGACATAAAGCACGCATATTCGGAGATTTATCCTAACGGGCAAAGACACTTTCTACATGGTTACGCACTGGATATACAGGCGTCGTAAAAAAATTCTTCAGCGAGTCGTGGCACGGCGCCCGCTATTCCGCTTCGATCGATTCTTCCGAAATGTCCTCCATGAATCTGCAACGAGTAATTATTAAAGCGCTACATAGACGTTATAACTGCGTCTAGTGAGCACCAAATTATGCACGCTTCGCCCACTTTCAGCCAAACTGCATACAACCTTGGCAGGCTTAAGGGAGATATTAGAACCGGCCAAGATAAATGTGAAAGGTTTTGGGATCCAATATTGCAAGCGGGGGTTAGGTTCGCTTGGATTGATCCTGATGCGACCCTTGCGTATAATGTGCTCACTTTTTTTCCTCACACTCTCTACCTTTTTTGATTTGTTGACATGACGGGTGACCGTGTCGACGTTTTCATTCGGTGGAAAGCTTGACCCGTCAACATTCATTTCCGGAAGGTCAGCGGAAGTCGCGCCCCTGGGGTGCTCCAACTTCGGTGTTGGCACGAGTTTCATGAATTTCATCTCGGGGAAAAAGACGGAGGTATAATAAGATATGGATCTTACGTCGCCATATCAGCCGAACGCTATCGAGCCTAACGACAAGCCTTCTCAGATGGGAATTATCTTGTTGGGCAGAAACGTGTGAAAGTCAATACCATAAGCCACGTGCCCCTTAAAACGATTAATGAAAATAACGTGTAACGCCTTGACACGACCGTGACATCCGCGTGAGCCATTAGGTCTGGTATTACTGCGTCAAATATAAAATGATTTTTCATGATCTCGACTTTAATTTAACGCCAGACTGCAACTTAAGCATGCTAAATACAGGAGATAGGAGTGCTCTTATAACGCATAAGTTTGACGTCAAAATAGATTTGTCTGATGCCTCAATATGTAAACATGGCTTGAACCGACCTTGGTGCTGAATAAATACCTATCAAGAGTTTGAAGCTTGTGTTATATGCTGACTAAAGAAACTAAACCAAATGAAGTAAATCTGTAAGTTTAATGTGCCCCCGTCTTGTAATTAGCCAGCGAAAGGGTAATTGTTACCCTGAAAGGGGCGGTATAACCCGCCGTGTATAAACATGTGCGAACATGTGTGATCATATGTCGACCGATGATGATGATGATGAAGGTGACTTCTTTTATTTTGTGAAAAAAAAATGTAATTTTCATTACTACGTATCGTCAAGAATCAGAAAGCTAAAGCAAGGTACAGCTTTATTTCAGTTGGCAACAAATGTATATGTCGCATATCAGGATAGTTCCAAATGGGTCTCATATCATGAAATTATTATGTATTGCACGGGGCTATTTAATGATCATGTTTTACTTTAAGACCTTCTTGACCACTTAAAGGACTCTAATTGGGGTCTTTATATAAAAAAAATTATAATGCTTTTTACACCGGTCCCATTGTGCAAATATAATCTTTTATGACGCTGAATTAATGTTACGCTTTTAAAGAGGTTTATGGTAAACTGGGTGACATCTAGTAACACTAGTTTTGACATGTTTGTGGGGGTATCAAATGACATAAACTCAAGTTCATAGTACCCCTGTGGGCCATGAGACTCAATTACCCTTTTCAAATGTTCGTGACTTTGAGTTGCTCTCTACTTATTGCTTTATTTTTACGATGTACAAGTCAAGCTAAAACAGTAGCTTAAAGATCTAAACCTACGGAAAGGGGAATGAGTTGACAGTATAAATTATGCCAAATCATTGCAACATTTAATCGGAACGATCTTCAACGGCAACTGTATACTACATGTTAGGAAAGCTATAACAGATTTGAAAAACCTTCACAATTATGTCGTTGAATGTAACAGATCCAGGTAGCACGATATGGCCAAAAGCAGTTACTCAGTTTCCCCATATGTCTTTCGTTTCACTGACGAATAATAGTCGGATGCTATCTAAAACGTCTGGCCGTTTTCAAAATCTTATCTAGCTGCTTAAGAAGCTGCTTTTTGGCGAAACGTCACAAGTGTTCGATATATGTTCCTCACAATATAGTCGGTTGGCACATAAATGAATAAGGTCTTAACTTTTTGGATGAATTAAACAGTACTAATATAATACTACTATAGCTCTACCAAATTGCTTGTGCATTTTTGTCATGGTTAATGCCCCCAGCTTTAAAGTTACAAAACTTGGCAAAAAAGCATAAGATCGATTTCCGATGATTTCTGTTAGAGGCCCAATACCTGTAAAAGAATTATTTTAAATTTCTCTTACTGATAAGTTTAACTGAGAAGCTATTTTAGCTTTAATGCAACAAAGATAAGTGGCAAAAAACGTTTTGATCATCGATAAGTGACAAAAGAAGATTAAGGCAACGCTATTTTTAGGTCAGGTTGCAATCAGGACTAGGTCATTTGATTCCGATCGATTTGTAACGATAATAACCACCACCGACAAAAGAGTGAGCTCGAATTAAAGTATAATTAAAATTGTAGCAACTTATCAAAACAAATTCAACTAAGTTAACTGGGTGCCTACAGAGGTATTACTTTAATTTTTTATGTAAAATGTTGTCATTTTTGGACTTCTTTATGCATTTTTCGATAAAGTACCATACCGGCACTAAATCTTTAAAGCGGCCAATGTATTGAAACAGTGAAACAATGTCTTGGAAAAAAGCGAAAGCCATTCTGTAAGTCGCACCGTTCAGGATGGAAATGTTGAAAAACATTCTTATTCAAATGTATATTAAACAATTGTAGACATTGTGATGGCGCACTCGGGTTAACAGACCTGTATAAGCCCAACCACTATTAGTAGATAATTAAAGATATATGTGCTGAAATTGATATAACCTGGAATGGACATTAAACTAAAAAATAATCTAGTAGATGCATGATAATGATGAGATGTAAAAATATCTTCATTTCTTATGGAATTATTGTTAATATAAGAAATCGGTTTCATAATCTGTAAGTTAGATCCCAATTCAATGGCAAAATATAAGAGAGTATATGAGTACACACTAAATGTGACCGTCTAGCAAAACAGTGATTAAAACGCGTTGTAGTGGTGATAACATTCTTGGTCACAGACAATATAATTCTTTTTAGATTTTCTGATAAACAGTGGGCTTCCCTGAAGTATAATAGACATTTAAGAATTAGCCTAAAAGTTTTCTTTTTGTCCTAGAAGGGAAGACAGGTCACCAAGGAGAGTTAACCATTTGTGACTTTCAGTAGACACCTCTTCATTGCCTCGTCACATTGTACTCCTATCTCGTGAGCTAGCATATGAAAGGCCCCAACCTACATGACGTCAGTACTTGACATGATCGGATTGCTTGAGGGGAGACAATGATTGGCGGACAAAAGACCAGGGTCATCGCCGTAATGCAAAGTTAGCCTGCAGCTGGCTATACGTGTGCAACATGTCAATTTTGTGGCGTATTATATAGTGTGGAAGACTGTTGTCGGTGTATCCCATTGTGCACCAGAGGTTGTGCACTAGGGGGTGAAACTTTTGATTATAGGCTAAGGATTGGAACTTTCGTCAGTTACGTCTGAAGGCTAAGTAATGCACTGGTGATTTTGCTAAACAACAGTTAAGATAGACATAAAACATTATTACAAAAAAGGCAAAAAAAACTAATTGCACGTAAGTAACTTTACATGTGATACAGATATAAAAAAACAACGAATGCAATTTGTGATTCAATGGCAATAAAAATTGTGTGTGTTCAACATTTTCAACTAGCATGTGCAAATGATCTGACCTAAGATCAAGTTCAAGTATCCATCTTATTCCATTTGCAAAACGTACTGGTGCAACGTCGATGAGGGTAGATATTCACTGGTATTAAAATACGCCAAATAGCAGTTAGCGAAGACAAAACTTACGTAGGCACATTCTATAAAATCTCGACCTTGTCTCACTTTTGTTACAAATTGGGTTATACCATGCCCTCATCAAAATTGAATCCGGTTGCTTGAGTAGCGGACAATAAATGTTTGAAAAAAGCTAGCCAGTGAGAACTTCTCCAGCTCAACATTCCGCCAAACTCATCCGTGCCCAGCCAATGCACCATTTAACGCCAGATCGAGACAATTTGACACGGTTTGGCTTTCACGACTAATCGTGATTGACATGTCATGAGTCTTCTTTAATCATCGACCTTGCCTGAGCCCGGCACCACCCAGCTCGAGCTAGTGGAGCCGGTAAACTGGTATAGGTGATCACATGATATATCTGTAACACTCCAAGTGCCTTCGACCGAGCAGTGCTCTATTTAACGCCAGGTCCCTGCTGTATTGGTTTACTAGATTGAACAATGGTTAATGGGTCGTGTGGAGACGCAGGAAGCGTCTCACTCAATGGTTGTGTGATTGCTATCGATTCCTCAACCGTTAATGGCGGCCCGGCTATTTGCCACTAAGATGGGTTCAGAATCGACTGGTGCGAATCGAAACTTCCTCGGATGGAGCCGACCCTGATACGAAGGAAGCGCCATCCCACTCATCAGATTCTATAGAAACAGCGGAAGGAATGACAATTTCCGCAGTTCAAAGGTCGAGAAACGGAAATCTTTGGGAGGAATAGCCATTAATCATGAGTTGGTTTAAAGGAAGTGGCGGTTATAGAGAGAGTAATTGAAGAAGGTTTCAGGCTGTTGACCTCTTCCTGCCTGCCCCGGTTCGCTTAACGCGACGGGCTAATAGGAAAAGACACACTTTAGCCAACATAGCTCCGGCAATCGAAACTTTAAGTGAGTTTGATGCGCACTGTTCCGACCAGTCGATTGGAACAAGACATAAGTCTTCATCTTTTTGTGACAACATTAACGATTTCTGTAATGCCCAAGAAAATTTAACAGGAGGAGAGAGTCATGAATTGGCAGTTGCCAGTGTCTCATGGCATAAGGCGGGTAACTTTTCTTTTGTGGCTGTATCTTATTGACAACGCTGACATTACGGCTATAGGAAGCTCAATCCCCGAACGAAATGGCCCATTCATTGCTATCTTTGACCATCAGCTGTGGCATCATGTACAAAAATTGATTTCCACACCAACCATATATGTATATCTATACTGAACGACGAACTGCCCGGTTGTATCGTCAAAATAATTAAGAGAATAAACCTAAATTTACCTCTTCAAGTCTTTGTTCCAACACGTAATCCATTGCCGAGAGAAACGCTATCTTGAAACACTTTCATTTGTACTCAGCCCCCTTTACAAATTGATCTACAGATGATAAAGAATCTTTATGGTACAAAATGACATCTGTTACTTTAGACGTATACATTGACGTCATTGAAATCGGCCAATAGCTTGCGGCGAAGATTCTGGTGATTTTTTTTTTGGCTTGGCGGCCACCAGTCTCGGCGTCTGTGTTAAAAAAAGGGGGCTTTCTCTTTCTTCCACACATTGTATGTATTATGCGTCTCCGAGGAGGGGATAGTTGTCATAATGATAGAAACAATTTACTCCGATGACACCCTCTTATCAATTGCAGTGGGTAGAAATGCAATCAGATGTCAAATTTACGACTGGACCTCCTCGCTCACGAAGGAAATCTAATTCCAGACGAGGAGCCTAGCTTGCCTCGACTTACCAGCCCATTTGTTTCACCCTCAGGGCAAATAGATCAGTCCCAAAAGTCACAAGGCGGGTCATTTCAGTCCGATTCGGCGTAATCGTATTGAATGGCGTGTCTCCCTCAATTAACCCAGTCACTATTGCGCTAACAAAATCATTCAAAGTAATTTCATTAATAGCAACACGTGATCCTATTGGATATTCCTTTAATTAGAAAAGAAACATAAGCTCAGAAGATTGACAACTCTGACCTGTTGAGAGTATCAACAACTATTACATATCTGGAGTAACGATATTCATTTATGTATTTGTATGTACCGTCATTGTAAGTGTTAAAATCGATTATATATTGATGATAAATGGATTCACTGGGGGAATTAGTAACTTGGATACCTCAGTTCATTTCTAAGGTGAGATAAGGTTATTTTCATCATCTGGTTGGAGGAAAGAGATAATGTCATTGTGACTAATAAGGTTAGCTTTATTTGAATTTTTACTTATGCATGAGTCCGTATGGGAATGCAGTATGATCTCAACATTTATTATTAAATTTGATCTTAACCAAGAGAAACATAAGGTTCTTAGCTGAGCAACCAATCATATGTATATACCATTTCAATCCACCAAATAAAACTTAGGTCTTCGGTTCATTGATTACCAACATCAAATTTGATTTGTGACTTTCCTCAAATTTTGGTCGTAGCTACCTGATACCAGAGCTGAGTACCACTCTTCTTTCGTTCTTTGCTTTGCAGTTATGATGACAAAACTGAAATAAGCAACATGATAGGGTAATAAGGTATAATTATAATTTTTTTTTCGGCAACGTTTGTATCGTTTACCACAAAGTTTATTGTTCTTTGCACCAAACGTTGAATTAGAAAGATGCAAAATCTTATCATAGGGGGAAAAAATGCAAACCAACGTTGTTCGTTTGCTTGTTTATACGCTATAACAAAAAAAATATAGCAAAAATATTTCTTCAGTCTCGTAGCAAATTACACATGGATTGCGTTTCCCTGATGAATAATGGTCTTGTAAATTAAATGCTTTTTTTATCGATATATGTTTATCTCATTATCATTTAATCAACACATACCCTTACCAAATATCAATAAAAGTTCATCCAGGCCTTCTCCAGTTATACAGTTATTTCACAGAAAAAAATACTACAAATGCACAACCTTCTTGGCGAGGGTAATACGGATGGCATCAAGTGATTATTTCCTTACAAAAACTCTCACTGTCTGACCTATTTTCCCGAAGTTGAACAATACCATTTAGAGTTCGATATCGGTCCAACAGCTTGTTGCACCGAAGCCTGGATCAGGGATACAGTTTTCTAATAGGTCGTTACTTATTTTGAGCACGTTCCACGGAGACGCCAGTGAACCAGAGGTTAACACCCGGTTATCGAAACGAAAAGGACTTCATTTTAAAAGTCACGGTTTATCTGTGATTCCAGAAAGGCTGCCTTACACCAAGGCACAAGGAGGTCACACTGAGCGTTGTTAGACGTCGCTCTTGGTAATATCTGTATGTTAACTGCGGCGACTTGAGGCTTAGTGGCAAAGGGGGCTGTATCAAATTTAAAGGCATGCATATTGCGACGTCCCCTTGCAGCGAAGTGAAATTAATCATGGTATTTTAGGCTTGTTAATTAATTGGGGCATTTGACAGTATGAGCTAATAAAAACAACACAGTGTATCAAGATATGGAAGCTATTAGCATTTTCAATCGGAATACATCACGTTACATTTTAGTTCATATTGTGCCCGTGCTCTCATTAGACAAGCACCACTACAATTACTTTCTGTGTTAAAGAAGCAGACATGAGATTTATGCAAAGTGGCACCGACTCACAGTTTGGGAAAGAAAGTTTGATGATGATGTTTTCATGTCATATCTTTTCTCCATTGGAGTCGAGAAATTAATAAGATTGTTATGTTGTTCTTTTGAAAAAGGAAATGTATGTCTATGTCTGCAAAATGCTATACCTTAAACGTAGCCAAATCCAACATATGGATCATTCAGCCGTAACAACGTGCCTATGTTTAAATCATCTAACGTTAATTTGCTTTATACGGTATCGTATTATACTGGTAGGCTAGTTGTTGATAAAGTATTAATATCTACAGGAATGAAATGCAAACTAATTCCATTCAATCAAGACAAAACAAATAATGATCATATAATTTCATAACGCGTGGATAATCACTGACATATTTTGTGATGCAAATAGGAGTATAAAAACGAATACGTATGATACCTGTAAGATATAGATAAGATATACATAGACCATAGATTAAGTTAACGACTTGAGGAGGTTGATGACTCCCTTGAGGCTGAATATCTTAATAACCCTTCCCACGAAGTTCATTTCTGCATATCTGGGGTTCATTACCGGAAGTATCGATAAATCTAACCGAAAGCCCCACATTTGACCTTTGAAGAAGTTCCGGGTCAACGGACAGTGGCGACAATATCAATCATGGCGACCGAAGTAGGTCATTGTGTAAATTGCCCCCGTCATTTAGTGATCAGCCTTAAGGTACACTCTCACTGCACTTGCGTCACGCTTGCGTCACTGCGGGGTTCGAAAGATACTCAAACAATTTCAAAAATAATAAAAAACAAATTTTCTTCCTTTTTGTGTATTTTGTCGTCTTCTATTTTAAGCATTACGCAAAATCTAAAGTATAAGAAATCGGAGAAAATAACAAAACAGTGCCGCAGCGAACGAACCCTGCAGTGACGCAAGCTTGACTCAAGTGCAGTGAGACGGCACCTTAACCTAAGATATCCGAAAGACATCAATAATTAAGATAACATTTTACTGAAGATGTTTAACTCTATCTAAAGCGTGGAAGGTTATCTTATTATTCATTTGATAAAACCTCGTGTCTAGTTTATGTCTAATAATGACCCCCAAGCATTATTAGAATATATGAGATACGATCTTTTATTCAACCGAATACCGTGCAACTATTTTTTACATAAAGGCACCTAGGGGAGTTTGAAAGCATAAAGTAGTTTATGGTTTATCGTTTGAGTCATTGTTATCAATCTTTTATTTATGCTTTTTCATCGAAGCATTTGATATCATATATCAGGCATGTGCACATGCAGAATGTCGTCGTTTTTGTCCTGTCTTAATTGAGTTAGACCACGAAGGACCTTAACAATGACGTTCTCGCTAATCAGGTAGTGCTGTGCGTTTTACTGCCGTTGTTACAATCCCGCAGAGTGTACGAACACTGAATATAATCATTAGAGCGAGTCAACTTCTACACTCAATGAATTAAACGCCGTATATAATCCCTTACATAAAGTATCGTATATTTGTGATGCATTTTTATAACCAAAAATGATAATTTAACATTTAGCATTAAGTTGTATTAACATTATAACGTACTACGAAATGTTTGGTTGCATATTGGCCTACAGTTAGATATTGAAATAGGCCCTTGGGCAAGGCCTTTGAAATAGAATAACTGATCTAAAAGCGTTTACTTTAAATAATTGTATTATTTTTTTATCAATTTGCTTTTCGTACCTTTGTATGATATAAATCATATGCAAAGAACCACCGGAGCCTGACTTTTACGTATCATTATCCAATTTCAAAAATATAATTTCTCTTATTGGCAATAATCTCCTTTTTTTAGATTTGCGCCGAAATTTTCATCTTGGTAAACAGGCGAAACCGCCCCTATTTTGTATTGTGCTCACATCTCACGCCCTAACACCTTTTCGCCCCGTTATCAGAGAGAGTGTTTTTCAATCGATTGTCCACCAAAAACAAATCCACAAAAGGGGCGGAAAGGTATTTACGTCGTGTTCGTTAGAAGGGGAGCTTTTTAAGGTGCAAGATTAGGCACTTACGCCAATCAAGTAAAATATAGGTTGCTTTTAATGAAACCATGCTGGGTTATTTTCATTAAGCCTGGGGTATAATGAACAAAGGAATGAGAACATGCTGGGACGCATACTTTAATGTATATTATGACTTAAAGCAGTAATCTCATTGTTTATCATTGTTTTATTCTTTATTTCAAGTATTTACAGGCACAATGTAACAGGGAGAACCAAACAGTTGCACGAACACCTATTCATTTTATTTGACACAAAGAAAAGATTATAATAAGTAAAAAGAATGGTTGAAAATAGTAACGACTGTATAAGGATGGTATAAGGCTAGTAAAGCTTATAAGATGACCACCCTTTAACAAATTGTATCAATCAACTTAGATTTTACCAACTTATATTGTAAGAAAAGATTAATTTAGTGTTCACATAATAAGCCTAATACAAAGCTATATTTAGTCATCCAAATTCTAAACACGAAAAAAAAACAATAATGTCAAAAAATAGGAAATAAAACTCATATTTAAAATAACCAAATTAGGATAAGGATATCAAATGTAAATTATGTATGTTATGGCTAAAAAGATTGCAAAGATTTAACTAAATGTGCAAAAAATTTTAAACAAGGAACGCAAACAATTAATGTAAATTTAAATTGGGTGTTATCTGTAAAATCATAAGTGCTAGGTTAGATGCATCCCTCGTTATCACCCTTCATGCGGTGCTCCTATGAAGGATGTTTATAAGCATAGGACGGATGAATTAGGAAGGTGGCGGATATGCAGATGAGAAAGGTCTATCAGGATCTGTGGTCTAACCATACAAATCGATCCAGCCCCAAACTGAGAGACGAATTATACCATCGCAATAGCCGCCTACAAGCATTTGTCATTCTAGCGGAGCAAACCAGTAATTGTACGAGACGCGATAAGCTTTTGCTGGACGGCAATACCAAATAAGTGATTTGCTTTGTCGATATCGGTTGGGGAAAGAGGGGGGAGGGAGGTGAATTTTCCAATTTCTGGATCCTGTATCTCTGTTACACAAGTCCGTTTTTATGCTTGTTACGGTCTAATCTCTTGGTTCAGAGGTCCTCTTATGTCATTATGCTCCAGGGGGATTTAAAGCTATTGGAAGACTAACAGAACTGGTCTCGGCAGATCAGAAAGCCGATTGTTTTGGTCGATTATGCGAGCAACTCATCTGTACTCATTTCCCCCGATGCAGGTCCGGCCTGCGGCCTATCGTTGCTGAGGGAGGCTTCACATATCGTCCGGCAGCAGACGAAAACAAGGAACACCCATTGCTCCGAATCTGACCGGTGATCTGTCCACTCCCTGTGAAAATCGGACCCACCACCGCTGGGGAAAAGCGCCGAACTCTCCCAGAATGAGGAATGACCATGGCGGAAAGGCTGAACATAAAGGAAGACACCTAGCCCAGACCAGACGAAAGGAGATCCTTTCCTCCTACTGGAACAAATGATGAAGATGCAAGCGGGCGTTTCTTACTGGACAACTGACTGCCGAGACATGATATCTTAAAACTGCCACTAATCAACTGGCTTAACGAGACTAGGGCAGCTGGGACAGTCGATACCTCTGATGAACTGACGATTTGCATTTCCGTCAACTACAGACGATATAGGATTACCCATTGATAGCACGCTGCCGACACAGCCACCAAGTATTCATCACTAAATTCGGGACATTGCTCACGCAGCGAATTCCGGGCGCCTTTGCTACACAAGGTCTCTACGACAACCGTCATGGTAAGCTGCACTTTTTTTCTAAAATGTATCTCGACGAGTTTTTACACCTAAGATAATGATTAAACCAAAAGCGGTAGCGTATGAATATGTACCATAGCCGACCATTCCAAAAAGCTGTTGCGTTCAGAACCGTCTACAATTAATACCAATTGCAATCAAGGGAACCGTGTACCACTCTTCAATAGGGCCAGGTACGTTCAGAGATTAGTAGCTACATTTTGTAATCAGTTTGAAAGACGGATGCGTATTGAATACTCTGTAAGCATCCTTATCTTGTGATAAGGTTCAGCTGGTAACAGTAGCGCCATACCTACGTGCAGGTACAAAGTGCTATTGACATGTTGAATACACGAACCTCGATAGCTAGATATCTTCCCGTCTATGGAAGTAGCTGGTCTATACATCAGGACGAAATGACTTTTCGGCTATGTTTTATCCTTACATTCGTGCTATAATTTACGTTGTAGGATGCTAACGCCTCTCCGCTTGGCGTAGCTGAAGAGAATGGATTAGGAATCACCTTCCATTGCGAACTTGGCACGGTTACGGTCGTTCAGAGAATACCTGTGTAGCATATCATCTTTGTTGGCTGGCGAAGCACCCGACGCAATTCTTTATTTCTCATATCGTGATTCAAACGCAACAGGAGGTTAGCAACTGAAATATTACAACTCACAAGTCTATTCTGCGTTCATTTTTCTCATTCCAGGGGCAGGTTATACGAGGCTTAATCTACCCATAGGAGACCTATACACACGCATTAACCAGATTCTTGGAACTCAACAAAAGGTGCTGGGCGTAGTTGCCTGTAGTTGTGACCGCCTCGGAGGACTATGCCTACTCGTTAAGCTGGGACCATGAGATAACTTGGAATATCAGCCGAGCCGTATTACGTGGAGGTTCCGTGTCCCCCGCTACACGTCATAATTCTGGGATGCTTAACAGTTCAAAGGAACAGCCTGTGGTGTTCGACATCCTGCTGCTTCTCGTTTTCGGAATCCTTTGTTGGCAGAGGGCCCGCAGATGTCCCCGACTAATTGTGTGATTCGGGTCTGATTGAAGCACACTGGTAGCACGCACTGTGGTCCCGTGCACCCCGCCAGGTAATCTTCTCATCGCCGGGGAGACGCGTGCGTGGGAGGCAAGCCTGCGTTTGATTGCCAGTTAGCGTCTTCTCGGGGTTGCCGCCACCTTCCCATTCTGTGTGCAAACACACAAAAGATCTTCGCGACTGGGAATCGTAACCTTGGCAGAGGGCGTAGCGGCTCTGGATGGTGAGAGAGGAACGAATGATTATTCCTCAGCACCTAAACAAAGTCCATGGATACAAGAATCATTTCCTCAGCGATACGACAAAGGAAGACTTCCCAACGTGCTTGTGTGTATTTCAATGTTGGTTCTAAAGTAGTCATTCATTGCCACAGAAAACCTAGTGGCTGTTGGCCTGTTTTCAAACAGCATCATAGGCAGACATCATGGCACTAAACGAGGTACGTGCATCATTTAACAACGGTGAGAAATTCTGTATCGCCATGGCAGCTTTGTACGCACTCTTTGGATGTGTCGAAACTCTCATATGCCCTCGCTTGTGCAACTGCAGCGGGTCGTTTGAAAACGTTCACTGCAACGGAAAAGGTTTGACGAAGATCCCGAGGGGAATCCCTGACTCGGTCTTGTACCTGAACTTACAGAGTAACAACATTACAAAAATACAGAGAGACCAGTTTGCTGATTACGTGGACTTGAAAAATCTTCACCTTGGCGATAACTTGATAACGAGGATCGAAGACGGTGCTTTTAACGGTCTGAAGAATTTACACATATTGGAGTTATACAACAACAGGCTAACGTACATCCCCAGAGGAACATTCAGTGCAGTAACCAATCTTGAAGAACTTTGGCTGAGAGGGAACCCAATCGTCTGTCTTGACGACTACGCATTCTCACAACTTCCCAACCTGAGGCATTTAGACATTGGAGAACTACATGAACTCAGGATAACGTCCGTTAACATGTTTGTCGGTTTGAGTAGTTTGGTGAACTTGAACATGGCGGTAGCAAGTCTCTCCAGTGTGCCTTTTCTTACCCATCTGAGCAACCTAGAACAGTTAGATCTGACCGGAAACTCTCTCAAAACAATCAGCCAAAAGTCATTCAGTGGACTGGACAGGTTAGAAAGATTGTTGCTCGTGTCGTGTCGTATAACGAGCGTAGACGTGAACGCCTTTGAAGGCCTCAAGTCTTTAACGGTCTTGAATTTGTCCCACAACTCCTTGACCTATCTGCCGGAAGGTATTTTTGATATGACTCCTTCTCTGAGGAACATGTACCTCCAGCACAATCCTTGGAACTGCAGCTGTGACATGACGTGGATGTTGGAGTGGATTCGAAGCAGCGAGCGAAACGTGACTTGCAACGACTGCGGCAAATGCAGCAGTCCCCGCCGACTCAGAGGACAACAACTCGTCAACTTGACAAAAGAGAGTCTCTCTTGTCCCGGAGGAAAGACGACGGTCGCGAACTTGAAGATCAACATGACGGAAGGAGGTGAGAAAGACTTGGAGTGCCTTACCGGAAGTGACACCACTCAGATTTGGAAAACTGGCTCGACGATTAGATCCGGGTCATTCCAGCTGAGTGTGAAGATCTCCGGTGACGGCAGTGTCAATGTCACCGACGTTACAACGGACGGTTCTGGTATCTACGCGTGCGGTAAAAGTAACTCTCGCATAATCTCGTCTGGCCGAATCTCGTCCAGCCGAATCTCGTCTAGTGCGAGAGTTACCTCTCTTGCGGGAAGAATGGCCCGTCTTCAGTCAAGGGCAGCAAACTCTGATACCGATGATTCTAAAGATCTAGGGGAGTGCAAAGTTCGCGAGGAAAGCGTAGATACCTGGGTCGTTAACGACGCCTCACAGACACCCAAGCAAAAGGAAAATAGAAACGACAAAACGAGACCCACGCTTATCAACAACGGAGGCAATGTGATGGTTGACGATACAGATGGATCGGAAACAAACACTACAAGTGATCACAAAATATACATCATCGGTTCTATAGTTGGTGTGGTTGTACTGGGCATATTGATCTGGAGTACGGTCATAGGTGCTCGCAAGAGCAGAGCCCGTAGACTTGCGAGAAGGCAGAAGAAGAAAAAGAAGGCGGAAAGAGAGTCCTGCTACGTGGCGTTTCGTAGTGATGAGGAACTCGATGTAAATGAAATCCCCCCTCCTGATGTGTTTAGCATCTACACAAACCAACACTATCAGGACTCCAGACATTCGGGCCTAAAGGCTGAAGCCGACGTCTTCTCCGGCCTTAAGGTAGAGACAGAGATATAAGATTTCTTTCTACTTCCTCATGTTGCTAAGCAATAAGCTTGTTTGTACTTCTGAGTACGCATGCGTGGTGACAAGAATTTTTGGTAATACGTCAAAGGTGTAAACAGCCCCTAACTTATAAACAGTTCGACCATTGTCTCGCTTTTCAGAGCAATGTCCAGACGTGTATGTTTATGTCTCAGGGGCCTTAACCTTTGACATGCTACCCAGAATCCCCGTCACCGCGCATGCGTGCACGGAAGTGTGAACGAGATTATTCTTATGTAGACAAAACAATGTCACAGCATCGTTATAACCTGTGGTCACCAAAAGCCCACCTAAGAAGCTCACATAAATATTTCTTTGCTGAAAATATCCTAAAATTAGCTGTGAATTAAATTACTACAAAATGATTTGCGTGTATATAGTAGCATTGTCATGTTTTTGGTGTTTGTAAAACAGACGAAAGTGTGTAAGTGACAGACAACATGTAATATTTACTTTGTAAATGATCTGTAAGTCATACAGTTGTGTGATTTTTATGACTAAGAGATTGCCTTACTATCGAAATACTGTTGTACATGATACCAACATGGCCAATACAAAGACAACGTGTCAACTCTAGCGACCTGTATATAAAGAAGGCAATCTTGCTAAAAACAATAGATACAATTCATTGTTTTTTTCTGGATTTCTTTTACAATTACATGTATATGAGCATCATTACCCGATCATCGTGTCAATGCAAAGTTATTTGTTATTATTACTCAAGAATTCAATTTTTACTGCATTCGAAATGTCTCGAAAAAAAATAAGATTACGAAAAAATATTTTAAAGAAACGTTGAAACATAAAATGCAAATGCAATAATCTTTGGAAACAACATTCTGTATAACCATATAAAGTGTGGTGAGGGTGACAATTGCGTTGTTTTAGTTCTGATGTTGGCATGAATGCTTTACGATTAACGGTATAATGACAAAAGCATTTCTATGAGGTGCTCTCGTTATATTATAGTTGTTCAATGCATGTTTTGATTCTATCTACCGAAATTATGCAGAATTGCGACTGTGCAAGTCTACTTTGTCAATTGTAAAAGTTGTGAACGCTACTTCTATCAAGAAGTTGCAATTCTAAAATACAAAGAGTGTAATATAGCCTAAATACTAGTAAAAAAGTTGTCTTTTCTGTGAAAAAATCCTATAAAAGACGGGGTTGTTACAAAATAAATAGGTTTTGGTACTGACAAAAGGTATGTGTGTGTTTATTTATTTATTTTCTTATTTTAACATTAACATTCCATTTAACTGAATCAGGGAATAGACAAAGTTTCCTGATGCGCAAAGACCTTCGGGATGTGTGACGTCAGGAGTAAGTCAAAGTCGATACCTTCTGCGTACAAACGTATTGAATTTCGCCTAGGGCACTGATTCGAATTTATGGATGACATCCTTTGGCGTCTCCAAAACATATATAAGAGTTCAAAATAGATCAGCAAAATTAATCAAGAACATGATGCTATATCTAAAAAGTGCAATGCAAAGCTGACAACGCAAATCAATCTCCAGAGAATGGTGTATCAAACAAGCAACATAATATTATTATGTATATGTATATTGTGTATTGAATTTATTGATAATGGTCAAATTCAAGTTGATGTAAAATTCCCGATAAGCACAAAGGATAACATACCGATCGACATATACGTAACGGTATTCTTTGGTACTTCGATGCTGACGTAGTACTAACATTAATCAGGTTTTGCGGTAGTAAATCATATTCTCAGTTGGCCTTTTTTTCTCTTTATCATTGGTCAGCACAGTCCTGAGTACAGAGGAAGTTATTTTTCTAGAACAACCGAAATTAATGAGAGCGCGGATGCCAGATGCATCCATATAGTGAATCATTTAGCCTTACCTGTGAGAAGCCCATAAGTGATTGAAAAAGATGTTACGTAATTATATATAAATATAATTTGAGCTAACCCATTATCTAAGCTAGGAGTTATTAAAACTCTTTCTTTGTACATTGGAGTGGTGAAATCTTTTGTAGCACATCCGATTTTAGGAGCTTAAATTTCACAAGACGTACAGGACATTGTTGGACGTAAAATAATGGGCCTTAACATGTTCCTAATCCATTAAGAACGTAGTTTGTACATGCCGCTATATACCGAAGGTAATTTGCCTTCTCACATAGCTCTCTGTACGTGCTCCCCAGTGTGTTTCATAATGGACCGTTACCAAGCAACCGTGGATAAACATTTCAGGCCGTTAGTCCGCAACGTTTTAGGAAGCAATTTATGCTGCTGGGAGATGGGAGCGGAACTGGGGCGAACCGACGTAAATTGGCGGCGAATGGCTATACTAAGGGATGGGGAGGGGAGCACACTCATCCATTTCCACTGCTACTGCAAATGCTGTATCTAAATGCTTCGTTCTGTCTCTGGAGTAAATGAGACTTTTCCGTCATATACTTCAAACATTGCCCCTCTGTAAGGCACGTGGTTGTATTCAAAGTCATTTAATACCAAGTAACGAACATGTGTTATTTCTATAATGCTGTAGCTAAATGCTTCGTTATGTCTCTAGACTTATCCGTCATTTAACTAAAAAAAACAGCCCCCCCCCCCCTTAGGCACGTGGTTGTATTTTAAAAAATCATTACCAAGTAAGGAAATTATGTGTATCATTCTATTATGCTTTATCTAAATGCTGAGCTAAGGTAAGGAAGCCTCTTTCGTCATTTACTTAAAAAAAATATCTAAAGCTTTGTTCTTTCCCTAGAGAAAGGAACTCTCTTTTTCGTTTTCTTTTAGCACTGTCCCCTCTGTAGGCACCAAGGTACCAAGTAACGGAATTATGTATTTTTTTTCTATAATGCTTTATCTGAATGCTTCGTTCTTTCTCTAGCTAGAGTAAGAAAGTCATTATTTCTTACCACCCCGCAGGCATATAGGTGCAATCTAAATCGTTGCCGAGAAGTAAATCATATGTAAAGAATTGTTTCTATATATGTTTCTAGATAATATCATGTCTGTATCCGTCGCCATATTGGGATCTATTTTGCATTCGAGTCTGAATGTAAAAACGCATGATTAATTTTTCCTGCAACTCAGCGTAAGTGCTCGTAGTTGAAGCAATTTCGTCAATTGTTTTTGGACTTTTTGACAAAATTTACTCTCTCACTCAAACAGCAACGATTGGAAGTCTATAGTACTAACAGTAGAGAATAGCAAAGAATATCTAAAAAATTAGCGACGAAACAAAAACAAAAGTACACAAATATTGCTGTAACAGGTGTATTCATACAGGTAACATATGAATACAACAGATATGTTAAGTAGGTTATGATGTTCCTTATTTAGAATTGACCCTTTTTAAAAACATAACTCCAAAAGACACATGACAAATTTCTTGTGCAAAAATACCACAACCAATAATTTCCTAACATAGACATAACCGGGGGAAGTCACCAATCACCTAACGATAGAGATCTCTCATTGACAGCTCTTTGGGTGGTAGGCCTCTTTAGAAGGATTTGCAGTATACATATATGCATACGGCAAAGCCTGCCAAAAGGGAAGTAGGCACGATCATAGTAGCATCAAGACTGAGTCGCTGGAACCGGTAAAACTTCTGCCAGACATTTGTGATTGATTATCTTTCATTAGATGGCAAAAGTAATGAGAGTATGGAACCACACTCATAGTCTAGTTGGCCAAAGCGGATAAGCCTAAGTGACTTAACATAATCACCTCCACGCATCGGGCAAAATGAACAATATTATGTTGCTGTGATCTCTCTAGAAAAGTTGTTTAAAGAAGTGAGATCGGTCATAAAGAACTTCAGACTGCAATCCATCAAATACTGTGACCACATCTATTGGTGCAATCTCAAATGGAACGCCACAAGGATCGCTTCTCATCAAAATACTTAGTTATGTCCATGAAAAAAAGTACATTGATAAATACCTACTGAATAATTACCACCTGTTTCTTAACTATTCCTTCATACGATAAATGTTACCTGTATGAATACAGCTGGTAGTGACTGCTCAACACCGAAGAAGAATTGCAAAAGGAAAACAAAACAGACACTTGTGCACTGAGTGTTTATAGATAGATAGGAAGGACATGGAACCAATCGACCATTTGCTGGTTAAAATAACGACCTACTAATTGCCACTATACATCAAATATAAATATCATTGCTTCATTTACTTTTACGAGTAGGTATTTATGAGTATCCAGGCTAACGGGGGAGGGGGCGTCGCAAATAGGTACAAAGGCTTCTGTTTTGCATCTTTCCTAACAGCCAGGTATTAGAATAGAATCCTGTATTACGTTTAACCCACTTTCCTTGATCCTAGCATTACCCTAGCTCTAGCGTATTCACATTTCGTCCTTCGGTAGCTTAAAGACTTAGAAATTGTCTACTAGATGTGTCTCATAGGGCTAACGTAATGAGGTTATGTTATTCTAAGGCTGGGCTCCCTCTATTCTTGCGAATACGTGTCACACCCATGGGACACATGCTGAAATCTATTCGGAGAACTCCTCTCATTTATCGTGGCTTTACATTCAGATAGAACTCAGAGGAGATGGCTTTTTTATCTCTCGTCAACGCCATCCAATCTAATAAAAGCCACCTCAGTGGACCGTTCGTCTTACCGCCTAATTCCCACTAATGACTCCTGGAATGACCGCCGTACCACCTACCTTATCCCAGAGGTGTCCTCGTATTCGCCGTAATGATAATTAGCTGTGTAAGGGGGAGGGGGGCAATGACATCTCCAATCGTGGCAAACTCATATCTCACTCTAACCATTTAAACCAATCTAAAAAGCCGACCTAAATAAGCCACGTGTATATTATTCTTGGTTTTAAAAGTTTTGTCCCATAAGACCACTTATATGTGCCAAAAAGCAGTTACTCAAGCAACTGAACGCTACCTTACAATATATCATATGTAGTAATATCTTCAAAAGCTTATCCATGGTATTCTACAAAACGTTAGAAAAGGAATTTTACGTAGAATGTATGTGCATACGGGTGATCCGTCGATGAAGGTTAGACACCCAGGTAATAAGATACTCCCAAAAGCAACTGGATATGATTATGGAAACGGTCAGACGTTTCAGATGGTATCCACCATCTTTCGTCAATGACACTCTCGTCTGACACTCTCGTCTGACCGTTTCCAAAACTATATCCAGTTGCTTAAGCAACTGCTTTTGGGCCTGGACGTCTAACCTTCATCGACGGATCACTCATATGCACTTACATTCTACGTCAAATTCCTATTGTAACGTTTTGTAGAATACCATGGATAAACTTTCGAAGATATTACTAGATATGATATATTGTAAGGTAACGTTGTCTCGAGAATGCAATATCAGCTTACAGTGTTTCGTTATCATTAAAGGAAACGTTGATATGCATCCACTGACCGTAGGGGTCTCTGACCTTATCAATCTTACATGCATGTATGGCAGTACTCCAGGATATGTAAAAACTCAAGGGTATTTCTGGCAACGCAAAGGAAGTGCTCTTAGTTGAATCCAAGTCCTCATCTCCGGACATAAACATAGGTTTTCAAACAGAATATCATTTCTCAAGACGACGGATTTTACTTACTGCGTGACCCCTTTGCTCTTGAATACCTCTCGGTAATGGACTATCATTAAGATATCCTTCAAGAAAGTAGCTTCAAATCGTAATGACTTTGCGCTGTTAACTGTCCTACCTGGTCTTGCAGAATTATATTAAATCCACAAGGACAAGCACCATCCATCCACTTGTTGAATTACTCATTGCGCTTTGCAAGTAAAATTTACATTACATTTTATAGTGAAACATTACCTCCATTCGACAACAACATAGACGTTTACATTTATTACCGGGAAATTAGATTCAAATCGTACTTTTTTCTTTGCTCCTAACTGCCCTACCTGGTCTTGCAGAATGCAATTAAACCCCCAAGGACAAGCACTATCTATCCATTTGTTGAATTATACATTGTGCTTTGCAAGTTAAGTTTGTATTATTTTCATTGGTTATGTTGGAGGATACAAAATGCCACTATCATGTACTGCTTGTTAGAAGATTATCGAAGAAACGTGTTTATGCAAAGATTAGCGTGAAGGAATTAATCGAGTTTTGGGGGGCATTGACTAAGCCAAAAATGGAATAGTTTGAATATGATGAAATTTGCGAGGGTTGATCAATAAGTACCCGGCCTCACCCAGAAATAAAGTACACAACTCAAACTTTGGGGTAAAGATAGTATAAAACTAAATGGATAAAGATAAGGACATATCCTTTCGTCCTGTTCGACTTTTAAAAGGTTATATGTGATCATATAAAATACGCCAGTCAATGATAATACATATATATATATTATAGCAATACATCAAACAACTTGAACGTTAATGTCAACATTCGACCTCGTCAATTGTGATTTCTCTTCCTAATTCTGTCTATAACCACTTGTTTTAATTGAAAACTCTTCTTCGTTACACATTCTTTGATTTTTTAGTAAACACTTTGACGCCTTCATCAGTGCAAAACGATATGTTGAGTAAAGAAGACTTTGTTCAATTAATCTATCAGCCTGATTAAACTACTACGGACACATTTATTGGGGTGCCCGGTGTTATAACATGACATAACACAGATTAATCAAGTAGAGCAAGACGTATCAAATAAAAAAAAACTACTAGTTCTTCAGTATACGCCACACCACATCCCATTTCACAAGAACACCGCTATCAGCGGGGGACGGCTTGAATTCAAACTATAGCTATTCATTCATCAAGGTCGTATCCGTACATGTTAGGCAATTCAATACCAGAGAGTGACTGCAACAGAAGAACAAGACTTTCTGCCAAGTCACTTAGGTAGTAAATTGGGTACCATGCATCTCACGTTTTACATCGGGTCACTGAGCTCCAATTCTATCCATATGTATAGGGGGAATGTTATCCGCCGGTAAATTGTAGGTTATATCTTTGGAATACGTTATCGGCATTAACCTGTTAGGGTATATGGTCATTTATTATTCCGTTAAAGTAGCTGTTGTAGCATAGGTTATATTGGGTGTATGATTATCTGCGTGTGTGAATTGACTCTTTTTTAAGAGTAGATACAAAATGTTGTTGCCAAAAATACAAGTACAATGTGTGTTATCCAATACTCCCTTCTACACTTATTCTTCGGCATCGTGTAGTCGTATCTTTGAATTCTTGCACTTATTCATTCATTACCCTAACCAAGAAGTGTATGTTTTCGCAGTGGGAAGGTAGAGTAAGTGGTGTAGCTTTGCATGGTCCCCCTGGCGGCTTTTATTGGAACTACAAGAGCCGATTTTGTTTCAAACAAGAATAGTTCAAAAAGGGTTGACATACTTCATTGACATTGTTGTTATGTAGGTAAGGAGTTAATATATCGTCTTGATTGTTGGTATATAGGTAACTTGATTGATGATTTTTTTGGCAATCTTTCTGAAAGGCAGGGTAATCTGACCGTCGGGGATTTATTCCCCCTTACATACATAGAGTTAACATGCAACCTGCAACTTAATGAATTCTAAATTGTCTCTCGGTATACATGCATTCTCAGACTGTACGTATTCATTCAGTGTGGTTTACCATAAGAATAAATGGCGGAACAGGTATCATTACCTTTTGGAGCTGCCATACCAACAAAACATTTGCATTTTCATAGAAACTATAAATTGCCTCAGCATCGGAACTATCCAAGCATGATCTACATATAAGTGATGTTTGCATACGATCCTTACGAGTTAGTGACTGGTCATTTTTTTGTTAGAGGTATTTGTACTTTGTTCTACAAGTTCTTTCTATTTACACCGAAGAAGATTGATGTTCCTTGCAACGGCTCATCCGAGTCGACTAAGGTAATAAGATAAGCAAACCCAAACCATATCCAGTTGCTTGAGTAACTGCTTTTTGACGTTTCCAAGTAAGTATCCGAATTTATACCATTGGAAAGATTGGAGAAATATATAATACATTTGAATATTGTTAACCTGGGTGTCTAACTTTACGACAATATCACATCACGCAACCATTAGAAACATCGGAGTTCACATTGCTCTGGTAGAGTAGAGTAGAGTAGAGTTTCTTCGGCCAGGTAGGAAACGGCTGGTTCCATTTTTAGGCCGCTCTTCACTTTTATGTCACAGTCATTTCCAGTTTGTGGGGGTTGTCTAGAGCTCGGAAGTCAAAGTACACTTTGTGTTTCCGCATGAGCCTGTCCAGCCTTTCCTTGAAGCAGTTTATGCTGGGAGAAACCACTACTGTCTCGGGTAGGCTATTCCACCAGGGGATCACCCGGACGCTAAAGAAGTGTGCTCTTCTGTTGGATTTAGATGTCTTCCTCTTTCTACGTAAACTGTGGCCTCTAGTTCTAGTTTCCTCGTATGCTACTCCCTAATGTCTTTCTCTCAGATTCAGTAACTGAGCTTCCCCATTTACCACTAACCCCTGTTTGGGAACATTATGATGAAATATAATATTTCTAATATTATCTATATATATATTGTTTTGGGAACATTATGATGAAAGACAATATTTCTGATAACTCTTGAAAAGAGTTAAACCATTGTGTTGATCCTGCTGCATCTTCTCAAAGGACTTATTTTACTAAGAGATGGTTGAACACCACAGCACCAAGCTGGCAATTGAAAGGTAAATTTATGCAGATCTCTGGGTAGATAAACTTTTGGTTCGGGTCCGTATGTCACGACACAAATGCATCCCCGTGGACTTTATATATTGTAGCAATGCTTCAATACATAGTAGCTATAGATATCTCAATGTATTTGTATTCGCATCCAACGTTTACGAATTACCAAATCACCAGTTCATAATGGCTAAATAAGTACTGTCTGTTATATACTTTATTGCCACTTTGCCGAAAACGATGTTACTTAGGCAATAAAGGCCCATCACCACCACACCAGTGATGAACAATTAATGCATGGAATTACATTTTATAGTGAAACATTATCCCCATTACACAACAACATAAACGTTTACATTTATTACCATATCAATGGAACGTTCATCTTGGAGTTATGTGACAAAAAGACATTTCGCTGGGAGCGTTAATAACAATGCAATTAAAAGCTTGTTATGAATTGTCTGTAGTAATATCATTTTAATGCCGGCAAATCAAAACGATTCTCAACCTGGATTTTTATATGAGAGTTTACGCAAGATACAGAAATGCTTAATGATAACACTATGCGCGGAAAACGTCTCAATAAATGACATCCCCATGAATGGGCAATAAGCTAAAATAAATATAAACTTATTGAATATCTAAAGAAATACATGTACTATTATTGTGAAAACTTTTGTTACTCGTTGAGGATATACGATACAATGGCAAGGAACATTCAAAATAGTACTTACAGTTGAACCGTAATATAATTTCCAACACAAAAAAATCACTTCCAAAACGTTTCACTGTCCAACTCCACTCGTTTTCAAGACACTGCTTCTGTGACGTCACGTTATGCAGATAGAACACGTGACTCGATGAGCAGTGGATCATAAGTTGTAGAAAGTCTATGGTACCAACCTCATCTCTGTTGAGGGATGGTTTTAATGTCCGTATGTAGATAGCTTCTTTTTTTCTCTTGTAAAACAACGTGTCACAAGTTTGTCTTGGAAATTACAATTCAAAGTGCTTGTATGGTTTTAAAAAATCGTTAATGTTATTGACCTTCAGTAGAATACCAGGTCCCCGTTAATGTCTCCTTACCGGATAGTTAGCAGCTGTGTCTTGGCAAAACTCTTACAACCCTTCGAAAATTGTCAGCTTTCAAGGAATCGTTCCAGATTCCTTTTTCTCTTCTTGTCAAAAGATGCCCTTGAATTTTTTTCTTGGCATTCCCGGAAGTTAACATTGCCATTTATCATGAAGAGAATACCATAGGATTTTCCTAACGCCCTTCAAGGCCAACGTTTCCGGCAAACTTAGAAAATCCGAGATTTGTTAGTGATGGCGTCAGTGCAGTCTTCGACAAAAGTCTTTTTGTCGTGTTGAGATTCAGAATGCATTCATCTTCCGTTGTCAGACAACCTGTTCTTCGCTATGTAAGCTGACCCTCAGGGCTTCAAGGTTCCTCATCTCGACCGTCTTTACACAGTCTTCCGATCAGACAAGAGACGTCAACTTTAAAGAGTAGAGATATCCCGCAGAGCTCCCATACTTCATGGGTCAGACGAACACAACTCTGTACTATCTACCAACGGTAAGGTCCCTGCATAACATCACCTCAGCTTTAGAACAAGTAAGCATTAGTATCGATATGTATTATCTGATATAAACACATTCTGGCTCCGCTTGCCTAAGGTACAGAGTCTAGTGAAGGTGTCCCTTGTAGTATTTCAAAGGTTTGGGGGTAGTTCTATCTCGTTGAGCACATTTTCCACGAAATTGGCAAATCAAAGGTATAAATGACAAATGTAGGTGAAAGAGATAAAATTGTACGCTTCGGTGTTCTTTTTAAAGACCGACTCAACTCAAGTAGATATCTCATTTCATCAAAGCCACATAAAACAGGCATGAAAAGGGAAAAGTAGTCCCAAAGCCATTGATGAGTAGGAAAGTTGTAGGAAGTGGAGCCTAAACTATGTAGCTACAATGACAAATTCTGTCCATTTATGTTCTGTTGAACCTGTATTTACACCATCCATGATAGACATTGAAGTAAGTAAATTGCTTTATTTCTTTAATCGATTAACGCACTTCGTTAAATCAATTGATTTGGCCCCAAATCAAATACTATCAGAATTGCTATCCTTCAAGTGAGATCAAAATTTAATGCGCAAAATCAGAATATGGTGATGCCCTGCACTTTCCATATATAAAGTTTGACAAAACAGGATTTCTCTGAAATTGCCTCCTTATTGTTCCTCAATAAAGAAAAAATAACCATGGGGTCGCATTTGCTTATATGAACTGTTTTTATCAAGCTAACATTATTTCTTTACACTAAGAGATACTTAAATAGTTTTTTCTAGTGCTCTACCTACAAGAAAAAAGTACACTGTAACATCTAGAATAGTCAAATATAGTTACTATGTTTGTCCAACAACTTGACGCAGTTGAAGAAAACAATTAATAACATACGCGGCCACGTGAAATTCACGTGATCAGGGCATGACACTATCATGACGTAAGCCAAAGTGGGCGATAACTGGAATCGCGCGATAAATGGGGGTGCTACATTGCAACCAAGTTTATGTTTGATAAAGAACTCATTTCGAAGACCTCATCATTGTACTTGAGAGAAAAATTAACAAGGTTGGCGGATATTTACACATTGTGGTGTATCACATCATCAAGGGTCAGTGCAAAAGAGAACCAGGCAAAACGAAGCAGAGGTCGATAAATTGGCTGGTCAAAATCGGCCTATACCTTGTACGTAATTGTATGTATGTGTGATAGGTATGTCAATCTATGAACAGACATTTGATTAAAACCCTCCAGGTATTTTTCGTTATGGACTTCCGGGACTTCCCCAAAATCAAATGATTTATGGCGATAATTGCAGAAATCATTATGGCTAACCTGACAAACCTGATAAAGATACGAATGCAACTTTTGTATTTCAGTATAGCACGATTTTGTTACTTTTTTTACAGACTATACATTGATTGTACATCGATTTTTAACCTTTATGATATAATTCCATAGATTTTCAGCCATAAATTGGTGGATTTTCGAGGGTCCTCAGAGGAGACAAAGACTGCAGCTAAAAAGTTACTTGTATGACCGTTTAACATACCTATCACACATACAAAGTATGAGCCAATTTCGTTGACCCCTTCCTGCCGACCTCAGCCTGGTTTTCTCATGCAATGACTCTTATTAACACAGTTGTCTGCTCTACACCTCACCCAATGTGACACTGAAAACAAGTTATACACAGAATATACCGATTTGGTGTCAGAAGAGTCCCTGGTCCGTGTAAGGCTCAAATAATGATGGCGACGGTACATAGCAACCAGCAATTTAGGTAAGCCGTTGTGGGCAGTTCCTAACACTAATAAGCCCCTGGAGGAGTTGACATGGTCCGCCATCCCCTGGTTACCGCGACGGCATGGATTGACCTTTTTCAACTGAAGCTCTCTAATTGACAGGTACCAACAGGGTTGAGAGCTGTCATATATCATGTGTTTATGATGTGTCGAGTGTCCATACCCTGGGGAGGACAACAAGTATGGAGATAATATAACAGGATTGTGAGAAACTAAAAAACAGGCATAATTTCTGATGGTCTTCTATCTGCTATGTCTTGCATTATTCATTTTTATTCATTTGTACTTCGTATACTTTATTTTATTCATTCAGCTTTATATATGTAGTGCCTTGTCGCGATGGGCAAATGTTGTTTCGGCTGATTTTTATTTTTGCTATCAATATTGTTTTCAAATGATCTTTATTGAATCAGTATTTCATTATCTTATTTGTTTTCGATATGCAGCATATTTCGATTCTTAAAAAATAGATTTATATATCTGGATACTATTAAGAAGTATATCAATATCCAACTTATAGTTTGGCACATTTTTGAGGAATTTGTTTTCTAAAGTCAACCTTTATTTGGAAATCTTGTGCCTCTGATAACAACTGAATCATATCAGCAATAAGTACGTTCGACTTGTGATATTGAGCACCATCGACCGAAAAGGTTTGGTAAGGAACATTTTCTTTTTATAGTGCCATAACTTGTCCTTGCTTAACACTTTCATGATATATGTCACGGTACTTTAACGACTTACCCACTCAGGCTTGTGCGATGCAGTCTCATTCCATTATGACCATACCTTTGATAAACTGCGTGCCACCGTGAACTCTAGGGTGTACTTAGGGTATAAACGTGGCTGCCCCCATGGTCAGTCCTCAACGATGATTGAATAAATGTAACGGCGTAATTGAGACATTAATCAGCCCTATTGGTGACTTTACAGTTTTGTCCTGTATATCGATCTCTCTCGAGTTTTTCCACTTTATTGATTTTATTTTCCTGAAACCGACCAAGGTAGTCAGGACGGACTGCATAAGGCGCGGACGCTTGTTACTTTGTTGATGGTGTCAGAGATAGAGTTGGACTCGTGAGTTGATGGACGATTCCTTTATTACGTTCACCCACACGGACAAAACTGTGGGCAGATATTGTCAATTGCGTGGAAACATTCGGATCTGACACGGCAATGCCATCTCCTTGAATCAGCAAGATCTTCGTTCACGTCGATGCCCGGAAAACGAGTCAGACGACAATTACACGATTTGACACCTTCTAGAGACAAAGCCCCTTTACTCCGCGTCGATTTCCTCATTGTAATTAGTCGCGGGTCGATCAAAACTAATCCGACGCGGACCATTTCTGCCAAAAATGGGCAGTGGTCACTCAAACAATGACAGGATCAATAACAATCTGACCGTTCGGACATCGATGCGCGTCGTAAAAGCAACACAGTAACCAAACAATGCCTCAAAGTTGGACAGCTTCAAGAGGCCGTAATGAGGACAGGGAGATACTTATAACGATCGTAAAGGGTCATAAAATCTTACCAAAATTTTGCAATTCTTCGAGACCGAAAACTGGAAAATTTGTATTTGACCCGGAGAAGTTATCACATAGTTATGACGACTATTCAAAAAATCTACCTTGCAGAGAAGCTTCATGGTAGAGAGTGAGCAAGTCCACGGATGTGTTATCAGGTGAAGTCGAGCGGAGATGGACTAGACTGAGACAATAAATAAATCAATTAAAGGAAGCAGCCAATAGACAATGCCCAACAATCGCGTAATCTCACCAATTAAATACCTCTTAGGCGTCCAGGTCTTTTCCCTAATGAGTGATTGTTACGACCGGGCCGTACACAGATACGGCCATTGTTGGCGCCTATTCGCAGACGCCTTGTCACAAGAGCCTTTCCAAGTGTACAATCTCCATAAAACAGACAGCATAAAATCAATAGCCCGGATTGGATCTACCTGAGATATGGCATCTGGGGCTGTCGTGGGCACAGTTGGCAGTAACTGCGGTCGTAAATTTGATCTATGTCGCCTTTGTGTAATTGGACAGAGATAAGACAGACTATCACTGTTTGGAGGTCGGCTTTTTGTGGGAGAAATTTGTCCGTCAAGTGCAAGTTAAAGGATAAATCAACAAGAGGTCACATTTTCGAGTGGCCGTAATGCCATACCAGTGAAATGCAATGCTGCTATTCACTTTTGCAACAGCCTAAGGTCCGTGCTAAATATTTTCATAGGTCGTATCTGTTACACTGTAATCAAAACTAGATTGAATGGACAAATTGCGTTACAGTAAAAGGTAATATAACAGATACATCCTAAATGGGGTTTTGTGTGGAATTTTATCGTTTTTCTAGGTGTGTTTGTTTTCCAAGAAGAGTTTATGAGGCCATGTACATAAAATTCTAACGACAATCCCTAAACAGAGATGGGGCCGATACTGACTCCCGATGCTGATGACGTAGCGCTTCTGTTCAGGTAACGTGACCTACGCTTCGGATCATTCCAACTTGATTGATATCGAAAGCTTGTCTCTAAGCACTTTACTTGTGAACGGAAATAAACTATAAAGTTTGTGGATGTTGTAGAGCGCAATCACTTGCCTTTCATTTGGTGAGTACCTACGTGTAGACAAAGTTCGGCATCCACTTCTTTTTCTTGTTTTCTTTCACAGACACTGAACTTTACACGTTTTACAAAAAAAATGTCTTTAAAGATACATATACATTTATAGCAAGTTCAATGTTTAGTTGAAGAAAGGCCAACTGTGAAGTGGTTGGATTAGATGGAAAAATTATTAAATACCAAAGGAATAATAGAGAGGTTGCAGGCCTTCCTCGCCTACAAAATACACGGGAACAAAAAAAAATCGTCACCTTAAGCTTTCCGGACATCAAATATTGAATTCTTGGGTAGAAAATTTAGATTTTGGAGCCGGCTGCACCCTACACATAATATGAAAAAAAAACATTGTACGGAATATGATGTTTTATGCTTAAGGAAAACCATTGCCAGTTGTATATTTTTATAACAACAACAGAAGACAAGCTGTCTATGTTTTAGGTCCTATGAGGCATGGTAATGCCACCCGATTGGAAACTTTATGGAATCAGGCCATTGGGTACGCGACAGTCAAAACGTGCCCAGACTATGAGTAGATCCTGCGTCAATTCCGATCCAGGAAACCATCCATTTCAATGTATCACAACACTAGTTCCACGGCAGTAGACTTTTATGACTTACAAAAGAAATCAATGCAGTCCATTTGACTTTATATTTGCCTTTAGTTATATTTGTATATCATTACGTTACGTTTTTATAGTCGTCGTAAAAGTCTAGCCAGTGTAAATTTGGAAAATGGTTACAGGTTACGAAAAGCGGGGAGCTCAGCGATATTACTGTTCGCCTATCGACTTTTGACAGTGCCAAGTACCAATCTCTTAGCCTGCTCTATATCTACGCAGTCACATTATCTTCAATCGCGCTTAATAAAAATTTTATTATACGATACTGAAAATGAAATGATAAGAGATTTCAATTGAAAATTTTGGTCATTGCCACATAGATATTTCGCAACATACTTTGTAGCTATCGAAGCCGAAGCGAAGATTTCTGTCGGATTTCTTAGCAAGAAAAGTAAAAGACGCCACATGCATTAGACTGTACTGCCTAAGTCTTAGACACTACTGTCTAAGACAACATTCGGCCTGATTGAAGCGCCATTTAACATTGGGATATATATATTGATATCTTCTAATGATCTGTATTTGATAGAAAATGTTTTGATTAGATGAAAGCAATTATCTTCTAAAAGATATCAATTTGCGCTTACATGAATTCGTAGCTTTCACCTACTTTAGCTTCATTTCTAATGGTATGTACCAAAGTGCAGTATTTTCTCATAGAAAAATATTAGGGCAATAAAACATCATGACGTCGTCAATATGGCCCCCAAAAATCAGATTTAGAATTATTTCATGCCCGTCTACCAATATTCGTTACGGCTTTATTTATTTCTTAATTCATCAACGATAAAACAATGAAAGGTCAAAATGCCAATTTAGCCAACCTAAATACCTTAATGCTCCGAAAATTTAGCAAAAATAATTGTCGAGTAAATCATGTTGGTTGTCATGAAAGTATCTTTGTGTTCACTTCGTAAAGCAAGTCGCTGGAGATACTTCTTTTACCGTGAAATCTCTGTTGGTTCCAAATCCCCTAGTATCCATTTCAGGGTCCCTTTAGCCATTACAAGCATTTCTTCGCGTCATCAATCATTTCTCATGGATTTCAGTGAAAAGTGGTTTATACGCTAATAGGCCCACAGGCCTGCACGGTGTTTTTATACTGCAGTTGAATTGAAATCGTTTAGATCTGTAAACTCAACTTCAATGTCAGGGTCGTCTTTCTACCTCCGTAAAACATGGAGGTATAGTTTTTGTATGGGTCTGTCTGTAAGGGGGATGTGTTGGATTGGCTTCTTACTGGTCTGTATATATATAGCTAAAGAATCTCGGGTTGGATTGTGATGATGTTTAGTATTTGAATACGTCTCTGGAAGAGGAAAGTAAAGATTTTTTTTACCCTTCGCTCTAAGCGTATATATACTAAGGTATTTAGCTGAAAGATAGCTCTCGGTGTCAGTAAAAAGTTACGTAAGCAGCTTTTCTCCAGAGATAGTTTGCCTAAAATTGGCTAAACTTGAGCCATTGCATGGATACCATTACTAAATGTAGAACCATAAGATCCGTGAATCATTCTCAGCATACCTTAATGCGATACGAAGCCCGGAATGGGGTGATGTGTTTCTGCAACATGCGACAGAATTGGCAAGAGATTGCATTTAGAGTCCATTTGCTTGTAGACGCAGACTGGGCATTGTTAAAAGTTTGAACTACATGAGTCATTTGTGGTGCCAATTTTCCTGGTATACCCCAGGTCTCATTGTAGCAAATGCGTGCTGCCCGGTGCATATCACCTCCCGGTCATTGGCAGGAAGGCTCAAATTTTACCAAGCTCGGTGGGAGAAGTTCATTCGTGTCATGTTATCGTGCCAATATTGTGTTCGTTTCTAGAAAGCTCATTTCAACCTGATGTAAGGACTTTCCAAGGATAATACTTTTTTTTGTTCATACGGGGGTATTGTTATCAGTTGATGTATTTGTATGTCTGTTTGTTTGTATGTCTGTCTGCCTGTCTTTGTTATCGTCCAAAAGTAAGTGTTTCGGTGTTGCAACTTACCCAAATGTAAGAACGAACTGGTGTAATAGTAAAACCTGGAGAATTAGAATTAACTTGATTTGTCTTGGTGAGCGTCGACTTCGCAGTTATGAGCTGCAGATTCGCAACCTGCTCGAATGCAATGTAGAAATGATGCGTTAATATATCTGGAGAATTGAAAGTCATTATTTAGAACAGAAGGTATAACAGTAAGTAGCCTTTGACTCAATATTGGAACACGTGTTGTAGACGGGGATGTCTTCTTCTTGTTCGTCCGTCGGCATCGACGAGGACCAATGACATCACGTTTTCTCGTGGGATGTACACTCATGGTATCACACACGCTGTTATTGGTGTATTTAGGATTACACATTTCGAGCATTTTTACGTAACAGCATAGTTTCATTCAATGCTATAGTTGGATATCAAGCCTTACAATGTGTTTCCGTATATTTATCACAAGCGACCTGGATCCTATAATATCTAATTTTATGTTGCGTCTTTTCTGAGAGAATTTTGCCAATGCTTTCGTGAAATCAATAAAGAGCAACAATCTAAATTGAGTACACACCTTCCTATGGCACCCCTAAGGAGTGTGACTGAGGCAAAGCAAGATGTAGCTGTAGGCTTTTCAGGCGTATGTTCTGTCTGACACCTCTATTTATCACTAGCTTAACAAATAACTGCAAATGCACACACTTCATTAAGATTTAGTGATAGGAATTGTAATATCCTCCTTGAGCGTGATCTACAAAAGTTTTGCATGCCTTTGGGTTGAATTTAGTCACAAACAAACTACAGCCACGGGCTAACAGAATGGAAGCTGCTGTGACTATTCCCAGTTGTGTGGTCGTCGCAGAGCTGATACTAGTGTTAATGAACACAGTGTGCAAGTAGTATACAGTTAATTGATGGGTTCGCGTCTAGAACTAAATATTGATTTATGAAAGGATAAGTCAAACGCAGGGGTGTTCATCTTTAACAAGTTTAGAGTATAGCCTGCAGCTTCGTGCAAATGTCACTAAAAATTACGTTTCTTAATAAGTACATTTGCCTATTAGTAAGGTCTCGCATTTACTGTAAAAAAGACAAAAAAACATCTAGGATCTCGTGCTTCCATGAAATTTAGCTTTTGTATTTGCTATTTACTATTGTGAATTTTTCCTAAATTTTATCTATTAAAAGGCGTAGGATCTTCAAACTGACCCACATAAGTTCAAACTGGCCCACATAAGGCAGTAGATATCCACACACTACGGACGCTAAGACAGAAAAGTAGATGAACTATTCTGGGTCCTTTAACCTAACTTCCTGTAAGTGGTATGGGCGTTTTTCGTATGTGGTAACCAGCCTACGGTTAACCCATTTTGTGATCAACTTTGACCTACACTTGTACCATATCCACCTTTACATCCTGTCAGTCTACCGTACTCAAATCGCTATAGACATACAACCGCCTCACAGCGTAAACATCCGTGAACGGCTGTAATCAAATGATAAAAAGCAAATCAGTTACATTTGAACGAGAACTTACTCAAAAGATTTACAGCAGAAAGGTTAAGATAGGACAACTTCAGTTCATCACTAGACATTATCTTCTGTACGGCATGCAATTATGTAAAACTGGTAAATCAGTTAGCTGATACATATAATCAAATGCGACAGCAATAGTGCCTCTTCATTATAGCTGCCAATAGAACTAGAGCGCCATCACTTACATTTTGATAATAAGAGTTAGAAAAATGTAAGCCTGATAATATTTGAACATCATAAACCACTGATAGTTTTATTATAGATTAAGCCTATTTTATTCAACGGTTATCACATAAGTTTATACATTCATATTGCATTTATATTACAGTAATACAAAAAAACACCTATGTGGAGATCTTACGCTTTTGAGATGACTCTAGTTGAAAAATGGTGCTGATTATAATGAAACATTACACAAAATGTTATTATATTTTGCTTTGTAACGCTGGTTCACCATTATCTGTAGGGTAACCTATACCCGTTGCTATATTAGACCCTAGCATGGGTAACCTAACTATTATGTATTAACTTGTTGTACCAAACTGCAATACATTCAAAGTATTACAGTCGGATTCATCATCCGTCAACTTCATAGCCATAAATACCCTATTTTGAAACCAACGAATATAGGTCATTCCTCGGAAAAAGGTGAACTAGCGTTGATGTCTTACAACAAAGCTACTTGACACATTTCAAAAGGCACGCTTTCACACGAATACCTGCTAGAAGTCTTCAGAAAAATGTCGTTCATTTTCCGCAATTAACATTTGGCCCGGTGACGAATAGACCTGGGAACATTCGGTGACAAAAGATCCATGGGGCTGTCGCCATGTTTTGGCAGCTGATAATTCAGCCACCGTACGAGGCAGCTTTCGAATACATCTGGTAGTAGCCGCTCCACCCCGTTCATACTGAGCAATGTGCCAGAAGCTATTGAAGATTTCTTCATACCATTCCTTTATTACCTTCGCTATGAAGGTTATGTCTAGGAGTGTGTGTCTCTCTGCCTCTAAGCGTGTGTTTGTGTGTGTGTGTGTGTGTGTGTGTGTGTGTGTGTGTGTGTGTGTGTGTGTGTGTGTGTTCGGGTGTGTGTACTTGTGTGAAGACGACAACTTTAATATGCTAGAACTGATGGTTTTTATGCTTTGTGTGTGGGTAGGCACTGATGACAGCACCAAATGGTTGGATTTGGGGTCTCCTAGCGTCTTGGCAAGTAATTGCAGCGGAACCCCCGGTTTTGATAGACCATGTTCT
>NC_049986.1:10509878-10512570 GCF_000003815.2 Branchiostoma floridae | reverse complement strand
GTAAGCGCTGTTCACGACCGTGAACCTTTCCCTGGAGTCCTGGTAGCTAAAACTGTGGCGTTCGTATCACATCTCATCATCTTCTCGTTACTCTTCGTGTATTACTTGAATTCCTTTGAGACACGCGTACAGTCACAGGTTTACGAGTAGTGCTAGGCTGTGGGAGAAAGATAATGCTCCAGTCGATTACGAAGCAGCGTGTGCTGCATCACCTGATGTACACTTTGCCAAGTCTAGGGATTGCCCCATATGGCGCCGTGGGGAAGCCTGACGCATTGCTCTGTTGTGTTGTCCATTCCTTTCTTTCCAGATACAATACATTTAACGTAATGTGAGACTACTTGGACTAGTTACTGCTGCTCAAACGGGTTCATTGTTAAATGAAGGAACCCAAGTATCAAATTCAGTATTTTTTAAATATTAAAACGACAACACATTAGAACATTGCTCTCTTGTGTTGTCCATTCCTTTCTTTTCTGATACAATATAAGTAATGTGAGAGTATATTGTCAACAACTGCTGTTCAAACGCTAACACTGTTAATAGAGGAAATCAAAGTATCAAATTTAGTATTTTTGCACACTAACAAATATCAAAAGCCCATTCTTAGCCCAGATACAATATATTCAACGTAATGTGAGAATACATGGTCTAGCAACTGCTGTTCATATGTTTAAACAGTTTAAGAAAGGAATCTAAGTATCAAATTAGGTAAGTTTTAAAACTATGACACATATCAAAAGCGTTGCTCTGTTGTGTTGCCCATTCCTTTCTTTTCAGATACAATATATTTAATATAATGGTAAATGGTCTAGCAACTGCTGTTAATATGGTTTAACTGTTAAAGAGAGGAATTCAAAACGACAACAAATAAAAATCCACACATGTCAAACAAACTTTTATTTGGAGAGACAAAAAAGATCTTTAATGACCAGGTTTCTTTAATACACCCGCACAAACTCAACAACCTCAGCAGGAAGTTCTACAACATATACCTATAGTGTTACCTGGGCACTTGGTCTCACTGGACAAATAATCTTCGACGAAAAATAAGACTTTTTGGAAAGTAAAAACATCTATATTTTTCTGCAACTTATCATCCACTGCTCACAGAGTTACGTGTTATATCTGCATAACGTAACGTCACAGAAGCAATTGTTTGCTCATTATTTGACAAAGGCTGTAGCTGGACAGTTGAAAATTGGGTAAGTCTATGTTGTGTTAAAATTATAGTTCAATATTAATTCAGAATAACTTCTACCAACACAGATGAACTTTCATTAATATATAGATCAACAATGTGTGTGTATGTGTGTGTGTGTGTGTGTGTGTGTATGTGTGTGTGTGTGTGTGCGTGCGCGCACGCAAGTTTGTGTAAGGATCCCGATCATGGAACCACTTTGTTATTCAACAGAAGTTCGAAGGTGTGGTCTTGAAGCTGACCGCAACACCACTTGATGACCTCAAACTTTTCATCTAGTTCAGTGACAGACAGACAATTGGCCAGATCGAAATCTTCACCTGTGCAAGTCGAGGATTTTTTTCCGGCTCACGCGTGTATTCGATCCGACAATAAATCATAGAAAATTGGTGCAATCACAAGATTAGTACCCCACATCCCCTCTATTATTCACGCCGACTTGCTGTGTGAACCCGCCGCCCTCTCCATACATCAACGTAGCTCATGTCAAATGGGACGCTCATATTCCAGTAAACTTTCGGTCTGAGCATGCTGAACACTCTAACGTTACCCATAGTGGCATCGAATGAGTAGGTAGACCAACAGTCACGAGATCGAGAGATCACACGTTCTATTCTTGTCGTTTCTGGCTAAGCACTGTAATGTTAGTTCACCTTTGTCCGTTGTTAACATTGTATTCAGGGATATCAATTTGGTGAATCCACCGTCCATCCGTCGACTTGATATTCCTAAATACCCTATTTTTCATAACAACGAAAATTCAATGTAGATTAAGCCGCGGATAAAGGTGAACTACGAGTCGTTACCCTTTGGAAAATTCAGACACTTTATACATCTTTCGTCACTAGCGCTTTACAAAGGTGTACATGGGCACCTGACGTCTTCAAACACTGCCCTAGACACCGTGGATACCTGCACCTAAAGTACTTTGTCAAAAAAGTTAGACAACCACTATCACTTTTTTTCAGTTCGCTTATTTCACAGGGGAAATACAACGTTATCGCCTAATAGGGCTCTGCGATGAGCAAACCCTGAAGGGTTATATAATTAATATACAACTCGGTAATAATTACAACAAAATGAGCAAAAAATTGCTAATTGATATTTAAACTCAGATAAACTTCAGTTACATACAGATGAAATCATAACATCAAAACTAGTGAAACAAGGCGTGTCTACAACATGATTAGCATTATTAAGGCCGAAAAAAATTATGTTTCTTGCGATTATAGCATAAAAATGAAGTTTGTTGAGAGCTCTGTCAAATGCTTCGGTTACAGGACAACCACAGCAAAGTCACCGTCCTAGAGAATAGTGGTGCAACAAGTGAAAATATCTGCGGTGTGCAAAACCCCTGTGCATTGGTAAGTTTCCCATGATCCTCGTCTAGTGTCAATGGCAATGTCCGCCATCTTGAATTCCTTAACCTTTGACAAAGATCGAAAGGTCATAAAAATCAGCGTTTCAAGCCTCAGACCGCAGCTCTTACTA
>NC_049986.1:10450485-10509778 GCF_000003815.2 Branchiostoma floridae | reverse complement strand
CTGATATGGTTTGATGGGTACAGATCGTAGATATAAGGCTGTACACTAAAATCATTAGAAATTATTTAGGAAATTTCATTCACAACGTTTTATGCTTAATCAAATATGAAATGTAATCATGCACACAGAATATGGAATTTCACACAAAAATTCAGTACGTGACTAGTACTGTCATCAGTGGTCCATAAAAGTTTTTGTCGCCACCGTCTCTGTCTCCTTTTCTACTTACCTTTTTCAAAAGCAAAAAAAGCAGAAAAACTATTGTTTTAATGATAATGTTAAAATAAGACTCATTCTTCAAAAGAATAATACATAGACGGAACATTGAATGTTCACCGTTAGTTTCAAACCTTTGCTACATATACATGATGCAAGTCGGTTTCTTTTTTAATTGTTGATATACACAATATGTCTATATTGACCGACGCCACCACAGCCTTCCTGATATACAAAATGCTCGTGTCACGTGACTCATGTGACCTTTGACTTCCCGGTCACATGACGACCATCTTCTGAGCTGATATAAAACGGCGAATCCCACATGAAAGTCTTTTCACCAAGAAACGTTTCTAAGATACCAGTTTTTTTTTCAATTCTTCGTATCATCATCAAATATTACATAATGAGCCCAATATTATGCAAATTTTACTTTGGTGTTAACATACATGTATGCATACGTATTGTACTATTTGTCATAATAATATTCATCTACATGCATTTTAATGCATATACTTTCATTTCTAACCCATAAAAAGTTAAACATGTTGCTATAATTAAATAATTTTCATTCAAACATTATGAGAACAAAGAGAAATGTCATCCACCGAATCCATGGCCTGCTTCGATGCTAAACATACCTAGCGGTAAGGGTTACACTGTTCATTCACTGTCTTTAATCTTCCGCTTGAAAAGGTAGTTATAGCAAGTTTGCGTTATTAAGATAGTAAATTGTGCTTTACGTCGTGAGTCTAGATAGCCATAAAGCTAACTCCCTACAGCGCCATGAATTTTTGATGTGCAAGAAGAAGAAACAGTGAGGGACGAGCGTTAAAAATGAAAACAAAGATCACAGTAGTCACATTGATTGACCATAACGGGCGTTGATATAATTCCAAATTTAAGTCTGATTCCGGGAAACGTAAAGAAATTATTTTTGGCAAAGACAATACCATTAAAAGATTATACTGATTATATAACATTATGATTCAAAATATTCTTTACCAAAAAAAATCATATTTTTTCAATATGATATAACGCTTGTCTAGATTCTGTCTAAGGCACACACAATTTGTTTTCAGACTTTTCAAAAATTCTACAGAACTGCTTTGTTAATAGTGAGATCTTACTGTCTTCAAAAATTCTAAATACTTGCAACATTTTTCTAAATCATACTTGCAGGTTTTAATCAATTTTAGGTCAATCTGCTTGGAAACAAGATTAAGTTTCCCGTAATAAGACAGTCAGACCATATAGAATATCTAAATTGTGCATGGTGATCATTTTATTTGCGACTGTTTTGCGACAAAATTAAATTGAATTTCCGTGACGTGTTATAATTGAAATTTATTCACGCTGCATTATTAGAGGACAAGAAAACACACAAGCGGAAAAGTAAGCGTTCTATGTCTATGAGATTTGTGGAACTATCTTTCAACCATTGGGTCGCTCATCCGTCGCTCACAAATCGCTCATTTGTCGCTTATAGGTCGCTAACCGGTCGCTCATTGTACGCTAATACCTGTCACATTTGGGGAATATCGATCGGACGACGATTCTGCGGCGATAGCCTGAGCCTCGCTTATAATAATAACTTTATTGCACAACAATTGTACAAGGTACAAAGTTTGGCTTATATGTGACAGGGACGGTTCATACGTGCAACCCTCTGTCAATCTTAAATATGGCCGATCTTCCATCGGTACGCCCGAAAATTGTGGATAATGTGACAGGGGTATAACGCTCAGCTCTGTCCATCTGTTTTAACCTGCCTATCATCAATCGCCCGTCAGTCGCTCATCTGTCGCCCATTCATCGCTAATCAATCGCTCATGGAGAGCTGATGTTAATTATTATGACCCTCGGGACATAGAAGTACAACAAAATATACTACCAAAAGACTGATTTTAAACAGTTTATGATGTCAATTTATGACAGCATTATTGATATGATTAATCATGGCAGTTACAATTCGTTCAGCGAGTATTGATTGTTCATAAAAGTTCACGGGACTCTATCAAGAGCCTTTTCAAGCGACAGCATGAATGTCGGCACCGTAGTATATTACTGCAAGTGACAACAGTTTGCTAGGCCATGTTTTTCGCGGTTACGTGGGTGACGTCTTCTGAGAGCCGCAAAACTGATACGAGCGTGCGAATAACGTTACATTTATTATATAATCTAAGTCGTCACAAGGGTTGAATAAATGATTGACACACAGAACACATTACCATGGTACATGATTGTGTATACGGAACAATAGATTCGTCATCTTTGTTGTTTTACAGTATCTTTGATAACTTTACATAATATTGGAATTAACTTTACACGTTCGAATGATATAATCCAATCGACATTACCTTTCTACATGTAAATACAATTGAGTCGTATAGTTTGTCCTCAACTAAAGATGTTGCTGCAGCACCATGAGGCGCAAAATTGGCCCATAACCTTCGTCTTCCCAGTCACTATCCACGTACCAAATTTTATCACAATCCATCTAGAGGTTCTAAAGCTATGTTGACCTAAATGTCCGGAAACACAAACACACACACACACACAAACACAGAGACGCACACACACACAGGGACACACACAGACACACACAAAACAATATGTCCATTTTTCATTGAGGCAAAACCAACATGACCTTACAATACTGGTGCAGAAGGCCAAAACGCATTTGTCCATTGGAAGTCATTAGTGCAGCTATTGGGAAAATCCATTTTGGGAAAATCCATTTTAGGATATCCACTACAATCTTTATTACATTAAATGTACCGTAACAGTTCTTAGAATCATCTTTATCAGTAGCCAGCTGCTTTGTCCCTATACGACCTCCTTTGCAAATCCCATACACGACTGATTCCCATCGCCTAAGGTTCCGTTAGGCATCAAAAGCGGTTTATTCCTTTAATATAAAATGTGAATCGTCGTGTGAACTGTGAACATGTTAACCTGTTATGAGCCTAGACTACCATTAGTTGCACGTCGTGGAACATTGTAAGCGTACTACAATAGCATACAAATGCACCATACAGAGGGAGGAATAATATATCACACCAGGCTTGTCATTGTTAAAACAACCAGAAAAGTTCCCACAGAGATCATCGAATTATCCTATCATTATAGAAAATATTGGACGTTTCATTTTCAACTATTTCTAAAGAAATCAAACCTCGCAATAGTAACATAGGTATTCTGTATGCTGTATGTACATTCCTAACTTATTTCATTTATTATTTGTTCAGCTGTTTACAAACAGCCATGGCTGCCCAACTAGCCATAGGCTATTGCCAAAAGCTAACCCTGGGAGAAAAAAATACAATACATAATTTAATCTTAGTATGTTAGAATTAATATTAATCAATATTGTGGTAAGCCCACATCCAGTCACTTCATGTTAGTGCGTTAGTATATAATTTTGTTCTCTTGCAATTAGCAAATAATTCAAGCACATTTTCTAGAACTTGGATTGAAAGAGCTAGATTTAAATGGCATTCGTCCACTACCTTTTGAATTTCATGTGAAAATAAGGTTATTATTATTATTATTAAGCTGATTTATATGATCTAGATTCTGCAGTTGCCTTAATGGTGAAATAAAACTATCAATTGCTTCTTATTTGTAAGAAATCCACCTAATGTGACCACCAAAATAGTTCTTTCATCAGACGCTTTACCATCGAAAAATTACGATTAAAATAACTCAATGCAATCGAATTTGTGCTATGCTTGACTCCTGTAGTACATTTATTGCCCCGTGTATATTACACCTTAATGTACCTCCAATGAGTGCTTGAAATGGTCAGAAAATGATTGCGAAAGAAAAAAAGCAATAAACCTGATCTCTTTATATTACACCATTGTGATGCATAGGAGCCCCGTTGGGTGCTATGAGGGGTCGAAAAGAGTTCACTACTTACTAGTTCTTGGTTTGACCTACTTTTGGATGCTGTTTTATCTGTCTTTGGTGCATTCGTTAGCATCATTTTCTTGTCTTTTGGTCTTCATCATCAGCATCTTATGGTTCTGCATCCACGTCTTAGTGGGACAGTGTGGCGTAGCTGCAAGGTGCTTGCCGCATAACCCAAAGGTTCTGTCCATCTGCAAACTCACGTGACCTACGTGACCCTTGGCCTTAGGTCACGAGGTTACTCTATAGAGCTAAAGTAAGATGGCGGATGCCTTTTGAATGCTTCTCACCACAGCACCTATCAATTTTGTGTTAGAGTTTAATTTCTTAATGTCTAACTCAATATCCTGGTCTACGACATTTCATGGTCTACTTGTGAATTGACGCCATACCTAAGTTTCCTGGCTCTGCTATCATCTCTTACTTCATTTCAACCAGACTGCTATTACTACGATAGCTATTAAATGCAGCTTGTCATCCGAATGCGGACCAAATCTAATGTCAGACGCCTTTACATAAATCGCCCTATGCCAAGCTATGTTATTAAAGTTTGCTACGCTTTCCTTCGATGGGGAAATGGGAGAGCTATATCATATGTCGCACTTCCTATTTCATTTTCTACCAAATGAATAACGACATACGTCTCGATGAAAATGAAGTTTACTGCGATAAGTTGTGTTTCAATACACCCACCTCCCATATAGGAGAACATAAGAGCTCCGTTCATATTTCATGCAACAAATCTACTAACCGTAACAGTTGATACTATGTACGCTTCTTGCTGTAGAAACCATTTGGACATGACCATGTCCGGGTAATTGTGCATTTTTCTATTGGAAAGACATTGCTGGGCCATTTCGGTAATTCCAGCGGTCAAAAGGTCTTTGAGAAAGGTAGTTGACCCCAGGCTTTCACCGAAGGGACATTTCACTGGGAGAAATGACGTGGTAAAAATCGTATACGAGCTTGTCTGTTCTGTGTTATAACATATTCGAGAAGCAAAATTTCCTTGCAATCCCCAAATAACCCATAATATATTTTAGATATGTTTTTAAGCGTCAAAGAAGGTTTTTATAACCTTGTAGTCAAGCTCTTGGGCTGAGAACACAGTTTGGCTCTAGTTTGCTGAATTTGACTGAATTTCATGATTGTAGTGTCTTTATTCTGCTTTGTTTAATTGACATACTGTATTACACGTAAGATACATTGTTCATCGTGATGAGGGGGATACAAATGAAGTCATGTCGGGGCCACATTTTTTTCACTACAGCGCCCCCTAACGGTGAGCAGTAGGGCCAGTCATAATTACGCCAAAAAGGGTAGTAGTTGGACTACCTAAATGTTAATCTTGATTGTGCAACAAAGTATTGCATCCTTCAGGACCTGCTATCTTTCAGAACCTGGTATCATTTAGGACCTGGTATCTTTTATCTTTAGAATGCTTTAAATAATTGACTATCTGTAGGTGAAGGTGAAGGGTGCTCAGCGCCCTTGATAAGAAACATAAACATCAGTGTCTACTCGTGACATTAGGACGGCAGGTATAACTCACAGTTTACCTAGTCACATCTCAGGAGAGATCTAGGCTCCAACATGACGTTCTCTAATTAACTAATCAGTGAACTTTGTGTTAGGCCACAGCAAGCAAGCTTTATGGATGGCATCCTCTGCAGATTGCGAAAGAAATCATGAGACAGGGCAAAAATGAAATAAGATAGGTAGAAAAAATAAGATGGCAGGATTTTCAACCAATACACTCGAAACGTTGTTACAAAAATTGAAGTGTCATAACACGGTATCACAGCTAGCAATACATTTATTCTTGTATTCAAGAAGTGAATTAGTGTGGTAAACGTAACACTAGTGTGGTAGACTGTTATTACTTAGTAAACCGAAGTTAGCAACTACCCTCGTGACTTCCTTAACGATGCCACTTTTACAACTATCCAACAACGTGGGACCGTGTAGCGCAGTGGCAGCATATTCGGCCCGTGACCGAGAGGTGGCGGGTTCGAATCCGTCTGCCGTGTTACCGATCTTGTGCCCTTGGGAAAGGCACTTTACACGGCTTTCCTCACTTTACTCAGGTGAAAATGAGTACCTAGCTTCGGCTAGGGCCGCCTTCTGATGGTGGTCCCGTGTTCGGGGAGAGCAACACCCCAAGCACGTTAAAGAACCCGCCGCATGTGCGAACATGTAGCGGATCAAACCATTCCGGCCAAAATGGGGTAGGGAATCTCCCGAGCAGCCCTCGTAACCCCTGCTTCGCCTATTGGGTCAGTTAGTCCTCACTCATAGTGAGCAATTGGGCTGGTCTCAATCATGATGTTTCTGGTTACAGTTCCAAACATGTAACCCGTAACCTTGGAATGGCCTTCAGGCCTTGTTACGTGGTGACCATTAAGTAAAAAAAAAAAGGTTCAATTCTACAACTACAGCAATAGGGACCTCGCCAGTGTCACTTCTGCCAGTACAATCATTAGGCTGCAACAAAGCATATCTTCCCATGTTGGTATTTTCTTGTCTTGTCGACCAAAGAAGGAAGGCATTCTTGCTTGTTTGTTATTTCAAAACAGGCGAAAATTAATGAGTGCCCTGATGACATCCATGAAATTTACTTGCTGTATACCTATTCCCTTACGGAATTGCTAACTAATGAGGTCCCGTTCTGGGCGGTTGTTCCTAATGTAAAATGCCCCAAACGTCATGGCACTGGGGTGGGCCTCACTTGCCGTACGTCTCTGTAGAAGTGACATCTCTGACTTACCTTGTAGTGTTTCTCCCGATGGATGTTTCACGCACTGAAAAGTCCTAATTACTTCGGTCACGTTTTAAACGGCGTTTGTGTATTTGATAACAAGATACGTCAAAATGCCATTTATAGATTTTCGCGACCGACCCGTATGTAGTTAATTGTTAATAAGAAACAAACTTTTGTGCCCTTTTTTGGGATATATTTCTAAGAACATCCTTTTCCCCATTTGCTTAGTTGTTAGGTAGGTGTACCTGTTTGTTCATGAATAAAAAAAATGGTTCTATGGATGTGGCATCGTGTGTATATTGAGGCAATAGTACGTTGCACTTAATAACATGTTATTCAAAGATTGTTCCAAATGTTCTTAATCTAAATAATTTCAATTTGCAGTTACCATCTTGCCTGTGTCAATACGATAGCCTTTTTTCATTTTGCTCGCTTATTGAAAATTGCAACCCAACTCCAATACATCGCTGCAAATAGTAACTTAGTCAAGGGTAGGTGCTCCGAAAATATTCGTTCTATCAGATGTAGCATATGCCAAAAAGATAATATATATTAAATTCATGTTACATGCACATGGTTACTAAAAAAAAGAAACTGACTACTTGTATAGCAAGCAACATATGATTCAAAACCCCTCTGGGAAGTGACTGAAGTACGTAGCAGAATAACGATAAAGATTTGCTTTATCATATATGGTTCTTTAGATATTGGTTCTGTAAATTTGTCATGTCTTGAAATTTGCTTCTAGCAATTTACATTTTGGACTATGTCAAAAGGAAGAGTGTATACTGAACTGAATATCTGACTGCTAAGAATAGAAACTAACAGTAGCAGTCATCGCAAATAACACCTTATTCTAGGATTTCATAAAAAATATCTTCCGGGAATAGACGTGGTGCTTCGAAGACCACTGAGCGCGGAAGGTTACCACCTGTGGGGGTTCACAGCCTCCTGGAAGTTTGCAGGCACGCGCGGGAGTCATCCATCATCTGCCTCTCAGACGAAAGTAACACCTGTCAGACGCCAGGCGTACTTCACTTTCCGGACGTTTTAACAACTGCCTTCAAATTAGTTATTATCCATTCAAGTCATGACAGTACTTTTGAAAGCCACATATTGCACCTTAAAGGCAACCTAAGCAATATCATGACATAGCGCTAAAAGTGGAAAACTACACTACGGGGCTGTTTTTTTTGGGGGGGGGGCGTTGGTCCGTGCCGACAACGGGAGTTTGCCGGGGAAGGGACTTTGCTGTGGAAGGGAGTTTGCCGTGATAGCGAGTTTCTGCCCCGGCACAAGAGAACATGGCCAACGTTAAAAATCGCGGACCAACGCCCAACAACCCCCCCCCCCCCAAAAAAAACCCGCCCCGTTTCCGAAGACTGCAAGGATGTCTAGAAATAACCTGGATAAGGCTACCTGTATAAAATTGATATATACAACACTATATTCCCACTTTACATCATTATTTTATACTTTGAGGGGTTAGAAAAGGAATAACAAGCCGCGCTAAGATTTCCTAAATATTATATCCCACACACATTTAAGGTAAAATACCAAAAGTAAAATAGAATAAGCTCGTGTACCGTTCCGAGTTGGTATGCACAGCGACAAGAATTGAGGATTAAATGCCAAAAGGTTAAGGCCTCTAACGTCGAACCGGTCAAACAGTTTTTGTTTCGATTACTGTCATAAATTGCATTACAATATAAAAGCCCAGGCATTTTTATATATCAGAAGCAGTCACCTTACATTTTACATTTTACCCACTATTTAAGTTGATATGCATGCGTACTCTGATATGTGAACGAGCTTATCCCCCCATCCTACACCCTTTTTTAGCTTTGTTCGATAAGGAGCTCGATAAAAAAAGACTGTAGAAAAGGTAACAAAGCGAACGAGTATGCAAGACAATGACATGCAACTATTACTACCACTCTGGAGCAAGATAACCCACTGACAACAAGGCAGTAAGGGAGAGCATCAAATGCACAAAAATAGGCCTTCTAAGAATACCGGGTCTTTCACAGGTCTTACATGCACAGGGATTTGTTTGCGATACAAAATCCTCCTCCGCAGATTTGCTATGCATACAAAACGTTGCTACCGGCACTAATAACAAACTGGATGTAAGTTGAGGGGTTTTGGAAAGCCGTTACGGAAGATGTAACGTTTAGGGAACGCTGCCTTGCGCTGTAATTGGGTATCAAAACTTCTTTGCGTCGTTGATACATAAGCGTAGCAGCCAGTATCCCTAGGCTTATGTGGGTAAAGTATAACCAACACGAGAGTATTTAGGATGCGGCTACATGTTTGTTATAAAAGGCCTTCAAAGCCTTTAGCCAACACGATTGAAAGCTGCTGCTTTCGTCCACAAATAAGTAAGGTCACGTGATCCTGGCAAATCTCGCGGCAACACGGCACGAGATTGCGAAGACGAGGCCATTGACAAATACTCAGGCTGATCAGTTATCAAGTATCGACTTGATTTCAAAAAAGATTCTGTTATCATGCATTTTCCTCTCTGGTAGCAACCAGACTGGAGGAAAATCTCAAAGATATTTTACGCTCTAGTAATAATTTTCTCGACTATAATAGATTTAGAGTTTCTCGATTCATTCATGAATATCTCTTTAGCTTACATATTTTTACACCATTCAAGTCTCTATTTAGTATAGAACTCAGTATAGTATACAAAGCGTATGCATTAAATGAACCCGCGCACTACTATTCAATCCAGAATATAACTGATTTTAATGTTTAGGCTATTGAGGTTGTTTAAGTTTTGCTAAATAGATTTTTAAAAATCGGTATATTTTCTAACAAAGGTCTGATTATTTTCGATCAAAATGATCGGCAAGATTGAGTAAAAATGCAATTTGCTTATAGAACTACCAAAGGAATTATGTAACTTTTTGCCATTCCTCGGCTATGATAGAGTGGCATAAATGGCACATTCATCATAAAAATTGTCCAATAGTAAAGTCGCAGTCAAGAAACAAATAAGGCCTTTTATGTCACCGGAAGGCCAAGCGGTTCAAAGTCAAGGTCATATTACCGTTTAGGACCAAATAGAACTGTAAAAGAAAATTTAGCATTCTGCCCTATTCAGCCTATATTTTCCAATAACTCATGTGGAGATCAGCCTCATATCTGTCATAAAATCCTTTGGAAATCATAAGGCAGGGCTCTAGCATGTGATTGGGGTCAGTGCTATTAACACTCCGGGTATATAGGAGCAGGCAATAATATAGTCGGAGACGGCAGCAAAATACTAAGAGCCTTTTTGTATGACATCGTGAGCCTTTTTGTACACACATATGCCGATTTGGGGACAATATTAAAGAAAGCAGAGAATTTTGGCTTTTATCAGCCCTAATATTTATTACGATAATGCCCCTGCAGTTCCCATAGCAGGCTGCTACAGGGGTTCTAAACCTTAACCATGTTTTCCTTACATCAAAAGCTATCCGCCACAAGTTATCAAGAACTCTTTGGCATATTAATTCATGGTTAGGATATAAAACAAGCTCACCAACAAAATCTCTTTAGTGTTTCTGAAGAAAGATAACAGATGTAATCTAAAACGTCTGACAGTTTCCAAGACCAATCCAGTTGCTTGAGTAACTGCTACATGGCTTATCTTACTAAGTTACTACCTGGATGTCTAACCTTCAGCGACGTATATCATTTAATCTAATCTGGTCAATTTCCATCTTCTATGCAACACACACACACACCACAACCACCCAAAAATGTACAGAATATTAGATTCTTAATACTCGCTAAATTTTCTTCGAAGAAAAGGGACACACGGCGCGATTTTGCGACAAAATGACCTTCTCAGGGTAGAATTTGAGTGATTTTGTCGTAAATGAGATCTCCCTTCTGTTAGTTGAATTAGACAGTCTGTGACAATCCGTCGGGGCCGTGGCATTGAAGTGAATCTTAAGTTTGTCTCAGAGGAGTAATACACACTAATGGATTAGTAATGTAGCCTTGGTCTGTTACAAGGTTAATAGTGCGTAGAAACGTAACGGACAATATGATTCCCGTGATGCTTTTGGTGGGGTCAATATCTTAGTGCCTGTTGCCCCATCCCCCCCCCCATCCACAAAACACACACACACAAACACATAGAGAGAGAGAGAGAGACATGGACACAAACACACACACAATTTAAACTGCGGCATAAACTATTGCAAATTTTAATCTATAAACTAAGCAAATTTTAACCAAATTGACGTTGTAAATTTTAAAGGCTTGAACATTACAACAACGCACCTCACAATCTCTTGTGTGCATGTGTGGGGTATGCACTAAACTCTAGGTCAAAGTGAAAGATCCATTGCCTTGTAGAAAATAATCTCACTTCTCTATAGAGGTTTTCAAAACATTCTGAAGCCTTACAGAGTGCTACATTTTTATGACCTTTGTTATCATTGATTGGCAGAATTACATGGCAAAAAGACCTAAATCAGTTGGAATTGGTTGCGGGCCATGAGACCTTGAACTTTGACCTAGACCATAATGTATTATTCACACATGCGTACTTGTAACCGTAAATACCATATCAGCATATCAATGGCAGTCCATTATAGATTGTAGCATTAGACTTAAGAATTTCGGTCAATAAGTTGAACTTGTCAAAAGGCAAGTCCTTCATCTCTATATCTAATCTACAGTCGCCATGTTAGCTTCTCTCTGGCAATACCTTCACGGCTTACCGCTCACTTCCGGCATACAGATAAGTACATCAAACCTCCTTTGATTGGGATTCGCTCCGGGGTTTAATCCATTTTAGCTGGCCCCTCTCCAACTGTTTTTTTCAACAAGTTCCCTCGCCTACGCTTTCGTCATGGAGCTCTAACCACTGATAAAGATGCATCATGATGAAAGGATCACACGTCGGTTTCTGTTGAGACAAAGAAAACAGAAAGGAACTTCACAGAAGCCGGATCTTGTTTGCCGACCGTGAAACAGAGCACGTTACCAAAGACAGATAATCCCTATCGCTATGAATCTACGGCTGCCTGTTCTCTTTAATCTTCGATGCTTTATTCAAGGATACATGCACATGCTACAGCCCACCATCCGGAGTGACCATTACGGTGCGCTTGACCAGTTGAAATTAGGCCAGGGCCCTTTAACGAGACCACGGCGAAACGAGTGATGTATATGTATTGGCGTGTCTCCAGCTAATTCGATCAATTATTCGAACGACGAGCATCCTTGACTCTGGGACTCTGCACGGAACCACTCAGCGGGGAAATGACATCCATCATTCTGGAAAACCCCACTGGGAGCCTCGCCTGGGGGAAAGTCAAGACGCTGTTTCTCTTCTCTTCTCCACTGCGAGGCAAGGCTAGAGACATACTTTTACTTTCAAAGACCAACCTCTCGGGGAAAGTCAAGACGCTGTTTCTCTGTCTCCTCTGTGAGGCAAGGCTAGCCATGTTTTATATTCAAGGACCAACCTCCAGGGATGTTGTAAGAGTCGCAAATATAGATGCCGTTTTAAGATGTCTGATGCACATAAGGATTACTGCCGTTGCCTTTTCAACCATTTGAAATTAACGGAATAACGGAAGTTCTAAACACGTGACCCTTTAAAATTATGTTAAGATCGTTGATTTGAAAACTTTCCACGTAAGGATAACTTTATATTAGGAAATGCCTAGATTATATATTTGTAAATAATGATAAAAAATACAGCAACTGACAATTAAGCTGTTACTTCTAGCAATATAATTGATATCGGTGTTATATCAAATAAGTAGATAATGTATCATAATGTTTCATTGATACATTGATATAACTGAGACTCTCAGTTAATACGCACGCTAAAGCTATAGGAGACAGTATGACAGAAGCAAAAAAATGCAATTGGGAAATCCACAACTATTGAAAGTTGTGAGAATAAAACGCTTGTTTGATTAGAAGCATTGTCAGCTTTATAGTCACGATAAAGTTTAAATTTACAGCCATATCAGTTCTATATAACAGTATTATTCGTCAATCACGGTGCAGGTAGGAGTACATTGGCGCCGGAGTCCTTTCCAGAGACTCCCTGCAGAGAGCATTAAAAATGAGTCGTAAAAAACGCCTCTAGTTTGTACAAATCGATGTTTAACAGCAAATAGGGGCACACCCCTGACGCCTACAAATTCCGTTTGTCTGCACAACCTCAGCGATCGATACACGCAGAATAAGACGAATTCCTAACAACATGCACTAAACCAACGCCCTTCAAATTCTCTCGGTTTCCAATGCTGCTACAAAATGAACATCTAGCAATTTCTTAAATGCTTCTATGAAATGTTTTCAGATTTTATTAACTTCACGGATCATTTTTCTTATTGTGAATTTTTAGCTGATTCTGTCTAATGATCCGAACTTCGCCCACTTGCTCGTATAATGCAATAAGCATGCATATAGAAGTATTCCTAAGACAGGAGATGAGATTACCTATTCTTTGACCTTTCTGGGACCTTTGACCTAACTTCCTGTCAGTGTCTTCAACGTGGTTAGCATGTGGAACGAGCTTGTGGTGGCCATTTTGACCTTCATTTCCTGTCACTCTGCAGTATACTTTTTTTCCACCTCACTTTCTGAAACTCGGCTCTATTCTAATTTGTTTGAACGCACGAACAGGCACACCGGAAACAGAACCTCCAGGCAAAAAGGTAACATGCGTTATAGAGAGAGTTTACCAAAGTCACGTACGGTAACACCAAGCCAAGCAGCTCATTTTTGTCTATGATATGCTATCTTACTTCACCACAAGTTCTTGCTCTGGTGCAGTGGACGCCATGATGGCTTCTGGATGGCGAACTAGACATAAATACCGCCTTTCTATCGGTAAAACGGAAAACTGATAATAGTAGTCTTATGGAGGTGTAATGCTGGGTATTTGCTTGTACGCGTTTTATTCTCGACAACCCGGCTCAAAATGAGAATTCTGCACCTGATGTTTGTCAGCGAGTCCAAAGCCTATGTTGATGAACTTCTGGTCACCATGCATACAGATTCACACGGTAGGCTTATGACACATTCTAGAGGTATGTGAGGGATGTAAAAGGAAATCCTTGCAGAAGTGAATTTCTTGTACGTTGTATTTCCATGTGTATTGCGTCACCAAGTTTCAATTCACTTGGGGATAAAGGTAAGAACAGTGTGGGAGGGGGGCAGCTCAAAACTGTCGCGACAGGAATTTGTTGAAGATTAATTCCAAATCTCTCTCTGGCCTTGAGATTATCTTGGGGTAAAAGTGCACGGGGTCCCTAGATCCAGACCACAGATAGGCTGGCAAGGCCATTATTTCAAAGACGCCCACATACAAATCAGTACATTACGGTAAGTGTGTATTGGAACAAGCTGGCACAACCACAACAGGTCATCCACTAGCGGCTTGAGAAAGAACTGCAATTATCTCCGAGGTGCAGCTTTTTTTAGTTATCTATGATAAGATACCAATTACAGTTTTCTAAACATAAGAAGAACATGACAATCTCTGAACATATAGTGGAAGGTATTCTCGACGTTGTTTTATTTTTTTTTTACATTACGGCACACCGTCTCTTTTTATCTGGAGACTACATTGGCCCTAAACACGAATTTCAACATTTGCAAAGTTTCTTACCAATGCTTTTCCATAGAAAATAATCATATCCTTGGCTCTACTGAATCTGAACAGCGATGGTGCCTGAACAGAGACTGGACAGAAACGGTGGGCGTTATAAATTTCTGGTACATTTGACCAATTGCTGACGTGACGTATCCACAAGATCCTTGTTAAAAGATCACGTGTCTATAACTCTTGCGAAAAAAGATCATGTTCTGAGGTATTTGGTAAACACTGATCCTGAAGAGGGCGACAGTGGTAGTTAGAAGAAAGTTTAGCATTGTACTATCATTACTACCAACACAGATGAGCTTCCATGATTACCCGTTCAATCTTGTTTCTCTTCATCATTCTCCTATGCAGAACTCTCTTGTTGACCGGTGCATGAAAACAACAAGACGAGACCCTAAAAGACAGACGACCTTAAAGGCAGTGGTCTCTCCCTCCAGCACATTCGGTCAGGATAGATGATCACTTTATCGCAATTGTGGTCAGGATAAGCCGGAAATAAATCAGGCTCACAACATTACCTGTAACGGCTACAACTGGAACCTCTTTTGTTCGTGGCTATTGATATATAACGAGAGCTTATTCCCGCGCCATTACAATGAGATGGCCCTGTGTGCACCTATCCATTTGTCTAGCTATTTTTAGACACACCCGTTCGCCAACCAAACGGCGAAACGTTGATTGAATTACATGGAAAAAGATAATAACGAAAGCAGCAATCAATGTCAAGAGCACTTGCGAAAGATACGATAATCTCCGATTGGAGGAGATTTGTTCAGACAGGCTCTACGTCACGGTTTAAATCAACTTTGCCATACAAAGGAGAAGAAGAAGGGGGTTGGAAAGCGGTGAGTTGTAGCCATTAGAACTTGACAATGACCGAAGATCTTGGCTGTTACCAATTTACTTGCCTAGCTTAGAGGCCGAAACTCCAGCCAACATCCTTTGAGGCGTTTGAGAGTTAGAAACTGCCGATGAAATGTTTCCAATTATTGGCGTGGTCAGTAAGAGATAGATCAAACCGTGGATCCTATAGATATGATGGTAGGGATGATGATGAAGAAAAATTGGACTCAGGAGAATCCTAAACCCCCATTTATACCGCATCTCTATACCTCATTTGAAGATCTATACCAGCCCAGCGCATTGTCGTTATAACCGTTATATTACGATCGATGGTTTGAATTTAAACTTACACGGTCATGGCGTTACAGAGGCGGATGTGTCTCAAGTTCGATATTGGAAGGGATCGGTTATGGTTAGCGTATAACACGGTTCAGCATCATTCGTCGTTCCGGTGAAGTATTGAATATAAGCTCGTTCTCCATTCCAAATACGTATGCGCCGCCATTAGTATTGTGGGTAACATGTCAAAGGTGAGGGCCCCTTTCTCATGTCGACCATTTTCTTGAATGAATCAAATGTCCAGACGTGTTTGTTTATGTGTCAAGGGCTTTAACCTTTGACATGTTACCCACAACTCCTGTCACTGCACATGCGCATTAGGGATGGTGAGCAAGCTTATCGTCCGCATCCCCCGTCAAGCAAGCTAACATGCATGTATTTTGTCTGGTCTCCGAGAACCTTCCATGGTGACCTTGCTCGGGTTATAGCTGACACCTATCATTTCTCAGTCCTCTCAACCTGTAGGGAACGTGTGTTGTGTTCTATCAGTTTTCCGTCATGGTGTTCGTTTAAATATAGACCACACTAGTGGCTAGGCTGGCGGACATGAGATCGAGAGGTCAAGGGGTCGATTTCTTTCACTCTAGACGTTATGTGATTGAGAATGGCACCTTACGCGACTTTCCTCACTCCACCCAAGTTGTAAAAAATATACCTGATGTCGGTTGGGAAAGTAAAAGGCGGTGGAAGGTGAAAGATTGTGTCCACTTTTCAATACCAAGGCCTAGATACCCATACGACCTTCAAGAGGCTTTATGACTATCTTTACAATTTTACAAAATATAACAGAAGGGAAACAGCATTGTGCTTGCCATAACAGGCCAAAATTGTCGGAAAATTAAACGATATAAACTTTGCTCATAATTGTTCTAGTAGTTTACCGTACGAACTTTCGGTGTATTGATGACACTGTCATCATAAAAAGCGTTTTCCATATGTTGGGACAGAGATAGTGATTTGCTTTAGCTTCTCACTGTTTTTCGTACCGTTCTTATCGGCCAAAATACTTAAAGTTTTTATGTCCCGAGATGTGTGCGAATGCGACACCCTTCGAATCCTCCTCCGATAATATTGGAGAACATAATGGTGCATTTGCCGAATACCACTGAGCTTGAAGTTTTGAAGTTAAGTTTGAAATTGAATTTCCATTAGATGGATATCGATATGATGCAGTGATATTTCAAAGTCGACTGTTGGTTGAAACATAGATCCTGACGGTTGTGAAGATGGACCCTTGTTATCGAAGACTCATCATCATTTTCAGAACATCGTAACGTGGGTCTGGCTATATTACAATCCTGATCAATTAGTTAAGTTGATAGCTCTATGTTTTTTTTTAAATTTCAAATATGAGATGGGTACCCTAACAAATTGTGTGAGTGTAGCCACGAGTCATTATGTCTACGTATACAACATTGGACCAGAGCCAAGTCATCGACTTGGAATGCTCAAAGCTCCAGGTATCATAGTACACCATTTCATTTCGACATTCTGAATTTCTATGGACACAAAGATGAACTAACAAAGAAACTAACTTATAACACCATTTCCATTATCACAAAGGTGAAGTAAAAGTGATCTCGATCCATTTAAGTTCAAATAAGAGCTATTCTTACAATAGTTGTGACAGTGAAGACAGAGGCTATGCAAAGTATTTACAGGATCATCTTAACCCTATTCAGACCGGGGGGGGGGGGGCTTTTGAGGCCCGCGGCAACTTTGATGTCCTATAACGCCAGAACGGCTTACGCTAGAGCCACCAAATTTGATGAGTTTTCCTAAAATATTGTTGGCAACAAATTCACGAAGTTTGAAAAATTTTCCATTTTTTCGTGTTGCCATGGCAACCGTTTGTTGACAGGCTGTTTTGCCAAAAATCACTATTTTTGGTTCTAACAATTTATTTTTCATATTTATTTCTTATATTACTGCTATTTTGTAACATAAATAAAATCTTATATTATTTAGCATATCTTTCATAATTATATATGCATAAATTATGCTAATTTTATGACGTCATCAGCCCAAAATCCAAGATGGCGGACCGTATGGCAAGATCAAGAATAACAAGCTAATTATCCCTTAGAATTTCTGTATCTGTATCTGTATCTATATAGCCGGTATAACCGCCATTCGGCGTAACACACCAGCTTCGCAGGCACGCGGCGCGGCAGCAGCTGGTTATATTACACTGAACGATCCGTCACACCTAACTTTTGCACATCTAACTGCAAGCGTTCTTTAAAACTATTCAGAGAAGATGCCCCTACTGTACTTGGTGATAACAAATTCCAATCTACGATAGTTCTGGGAAAATACGAATTTTTGAACACATCAATCCTAGCTTGGAAACTCTGGTACTTGAAGTCATGGCTGTTTCTTGTTCTTTTTTGAGCTGGTATTAGATACTTATCAGTCGGTACGTCCACCAGCTTATTGGTCATTTTGTACATCATGCAAAGTCTGGACATTTTCCTTCTGTCTTCAAGTGATGTCCACTGTAGATCTGTTTTCATTTTGGTAACACTAGCATCCCTGTTGTAGTTGTTTGTACAGAATCGGGCAGCTTGGTTCTGTACCCTTTCAAGTTTATCTTTGTCTTTCTTTGTATACGGATCCCATACTGTTGCAGCATATTCAAGGTTAGGTCTTACCAGTGACGTGTAAGCAAGTGATTTTACGTTGGCTGGGCATGCCCACAAGTTACGTTTGATCACTCCCAATGTCTGTTTAGCCTTGGTTGTTATTTTGTTAACATGGACACCCCACTTCAGCCCAGTTGTTAACGTAACACCTAGGTATGGGTGGCTTTTTGTGGTTACTAACGTCTGACCACAAAAAGAATTTGTAACTACCTGGTATTTTTTCATCAAAAACCATCTAAATGAATGAATTTAGTCTATTTCCATTGCCCTTTGTGATTATTTGTTGCAAAAAAAGGATTTTTAAAAATTCAAGGTGGTGGATATAATATGGCGGAGCCCAACTCGTATCTTAGATGTGCATGACGTCATTTTGTGACGTCATTTTGACGTTATCGATGTTGCTACTGGCAACACAAGTCGTAATAAACATTATTATTCTGTTATCTGCACTTGTTGTTACATTTTTTTAGCATAACTTGAAGTTTTCTGAGAAAAAACCTTTTTTCATGGGTCCGGCCAATATAATCAAATTGATGACGTCATAATTACGTCATCTTACGTCAACGTAACGTCAAACGTCAAATACTTGTCAGATATTATGTCGATATCATGTCCTGAAAATTTGGTGGCCCTACGGCACGTCGTTTTAGAGTTATAGGACTTAGAAATGGAGGGCCTCAAAAGCCCCCCCCCCCCGGTCCAGGGATGACCAAAAAAGCCCGGTCTGAATAGGGTTAATGGGGACATACCCTCGGCTCTTTTCGACAAGCACGATGAACAGTGGACTACGCTTTACATCCTGTCCTAGGAACTGCAATCCTTTCAATCACCATGTGAGTGACACAGTTGGGATTCGAACTCACGGCTTCTTGGTCAAGAGGCGGGGACATACATCACTGAACTACTCACGCTACTGCACACAAAGTAAGGGCTTCACACGTGTGTATATATTCCAGTCCGTAAAGGGTCCGTATGGAGTTCTTAGCATCTACCAGGTTCCACAGGTCACTGTAAAAATAGTAGAAAATTGACAAGTACAGACACATAAGATGCCAAAGCAGTTACCTGGCCGAGGAGTATGGTTTGCGACTCAGCTAACTCGTCTGGTTTATCTACTGTCTATATTTGCCAATGTCTATAACTTTTTCAGGATCCTGTGGAGCCTGATAGAGGATAAGATTACCATACAGACCTCATTTGGACTTGAATATATACGCACGCGTGAACCCACCTTAAACAATACGCTGCGCTCCAACTGCACAGCTGCAGCTATGGGGAGTGGGACTCCTGTGGTATCTGCCTGTCCGATCTTAGATTTATCTCCAAATTTCTAGCTTGTAAACCCGAATGGTGTTTTCGGATCGAGCTATGTGTCCTGGGGTCGGGGATAGCCATAACGGCCGTAGATAACGATTTATTTTCATCAAACCATCCAACAAAATTGCACAGTTTCCTGAAATGCAGTCCTTAATGTATTGATCAGGTGTTGCACCCTGTTCATCTTGTGCCCGGTAATGGCCACCGGAATTAATACAGAATGGTTTCAATAAAACAACCCATTTGCAGATAGAAAGGAATTACTTCTTCTTAGAGCTAGATTAAACGATTGCCTGTTGGACGGAGAAGATGTCTGGAGATATTGTTGTTTTCCAATATTTCGAGATTAAACTTTATTCTGGAAGCTCGACAGACTATGAATTCCCTGCGGGGTTTTGGGGACCATTATCCATACGTTATTCCCCGGACACAATATCAAGTAGAAATTGTTTTCAACAACTCGGCGGTATAATTGATTGTATGCGTGAAACATTATAATGAGTGAGACCGATTCAAAACAATATCCAGTTAGGTGTCGGGCCAGCATGGTATTTAGCCTCAAACCCTGTGGTCCTGGGTTCGATTCAAGTGATGCTATCGACCTTGTCCTTTGAAAAATGCACTTAACACGACTTTCCTCACATTATTCAGGTGTAATAATTAGCACCTGACTTCAGTTGGGGAAAGAGCAAATATTGTCTGTTTTAAAGCGACGAAGGACAAAAAAACTGGGGAAAATCACCTAATTCTGCCTAGATTTACCAAAAGAAAGTCATAATAAAATTACCTGCTACATTTGTTTTAGAAAAACGCTCGACATTTGCGAAGAAAGTGAACTGCACCACACATAGAACGGCTGTGGATATGCTATGAAGTTTTAAAAACAAATGAAAATATTTCTATCCAATCTTCTCAAATTTTCAGCCTTAGAAACGAAAATCGCTATGTCCCCCTCCCCACGGGGATTTAGGCGACATAATGACATAAAGCTGATTGAAAATCGTCAATAGTCTTAAGTTATTCCACCCATTTTATCTTCCATATGCACATAATTTCACGGATGTCATAGAAAATATGATTTGTTCATAAAGCTTACCGTTATACTTGGGGTGATAATAGGACCCATACCGTTTGCATCTAATCTCCAGTGCCGTTATGGCGTCCATGTTGCCTTTATAAGCACTCTTTGCGCAGTTAGGGATATTCAGCTAAGTCCTATCATAGATGCAATCTCGAAACGTATAGCCGCTATCCAGTTATACTTTCTTCTTTGTCATTCAAAAGATTTCTGCATCCTGAATGGAGAAGAAATCTTAATGTCTAGAAGACGATATTGATTTTTTTTCATGTATATCTCGCATCAAAAACGTTAAGTTTACGGTCACCCCACAGGCCCTAGCAAAAAAGACACTGAATAAAGAGACTCTTTTTACACAACCAATGCTTTATTCTCACCGAAGTTTCGGTGACCGTCTGTCACCTTCTTCAGGGCAATTCCGACTGGTTCATATTGTACTGCATGACAGGTGTCGCTGCTCACAGTTCAGATGCGGTCACAAAACGAAAAGTATTTACATATGTACAGACAGCGACGTACCAACCTGATGAAACTGTTCACGGAAAAAAGACACTGTCAACCTCAGCCTTTTTTTATCGTCCGGTAGCAAGGGTCATAAATTTTAATCTCCAGGCAGATCTACCGGTGACATAAGTTGTTTAGGTGGCCAAGGAGTGTCCTGAGCCTCCCTGTTTCAGTGACGGCAGAGCCCTTGTCGCTCAGAACTTTCCTTGGCCAGCTAAAATCCTTATTATGTTCAACAATTCTTTCCATCTAACAATTGAGTGATGAAATTCAAAACAAACTTCATGTATTTCAAATTCTGTTCACAGATAAGACATTTAACAGTTATCTTAAGAATGTTGAGTTAACAATGCACTTGCAGTGCATCACGATACGCGTGCTGGTACAATATGAATATCTGTGTACATGTGATTACAATATAATGTTTAGAATACCAGTGACGTTATTCACTTTAGTTTTACATTGTAAAACTTTGTTTGTTGGTTCACGTAACGCGAAAAGTAAAGAGGGTCCCTAGCTACCTAACCAATTTTTGCAGAACCACAACTGGAAAAATTGTTTTCCTCAGCCAAATCTTTCAACAACAACAAAAATGTACAAGTATATCCAATATGCTGACGTCACATGGAGTTGACTGAGAACATAACTCCGCCCACGTTTTCACATGAACCAATGACAAGTGTGATGAGATCTGACGGCTAACCTTGGCGGTAATGGCGTCTGGCATTTGGCACGACCTGATCGCAAAGGAAATCGCTCGACCTTGGCTTACTGGTCAGCGCCACTTGACTCCGGGGCCAAGGTCAATGTCGGTGAGCTCGGCCCGACTGTGACAAGTTGCCCATAGGACCAGCTGGGACGTGGCCTAATGCGTTTGGAAGAGGCCGTCCAATTCTGGGGATGGAGAATGGACAATCACCAACAACTAGTGTTGAAAAGTTCAATTTTCGCGTCCGATGTAATGTTAGTAGCTGGTTTGAGTACGTGTGTCTGTGTGTGTGTTGTACTGTGTTGTGGTGTTTATGCACAGTGTGTTGCGATGTGCTGTGCTGTGTATGTGTTGCATTGTGTTGTTTTGTGCTGCCTGTTTTGTTTCCTCTGTGCTGTGCTGGTTATGTGTTCTGTGCTGCGCTGTGCTGTGCCACACTGTCTCCTGCGCATCATGCGTGTCGTGTGCTGCGCTGTGTTGGTTTGTGCTGTGCATTTGTTGTGTACTATGTTTAACTATACTGCTTTCTTGTCGCGTGCTGCGCAGTGCAGCGTGCGTTCGGCGTTGTGCTATGCTCACAGTGTCGTACGTGTGTCGTACGTGTGCTGTATGTACTGTTTATGTGTCGTGTGCTAGCTGTGTTGTACATGTTTTGTGCTATGTACTTGTTTTCTGGTTGTGTAGTGTTGACTTATTTTGATACATTTCACCACACAAGATCATTCAACTCAAAACAAAACTTTTGTGACAGGCACAAAAGAAAAACCTTGCATTTTCTTGCAAATGCGCCAGGTTGATTAGCATTATCCCCCTGGCGTTGCCAGCTCCCTCACGAGACAAGCCCGTCGAATTGGCTAACATTCGCCGTCTTCTTCTTCAACAGGGCTACGCTTGAGTAAGTTCTCATCAAGACAGACGTAATCCCACGGTGATGATCGCCGTCTATGGGCCACCAGGTATAATTACCGGGCGCAAAGTGGGTGCTTTGGAGCCGCGTGAACTTTGTACACATACAAAGGAATGAAGACACTGCTGCGTGTTACACAGTTGTTGGTGTGACGGAAGCAAAGGAACCTTCGGGTTCTTCTTTTATTTTTATCTTAGGCCGCGCGCGCATCATTTTTCGGTCGTTTTCAAAATAAGAATAATCACAATAGGAACCTTACTTTACAAGCAGGGGTTAGGCTCCGCGAGACATTAAAAAATTGGTACAAAATTGTAAGTCTGATAAAAAAAGTCTAAAAACAGCCGTAGCCTAACCTCTGCTTTGAGAGTAGTGAATCGTACAAAGCAGCTACAAAATGATTGATACAATATGCCATAGATTTATGCAAAGAAATGAGAACGCCTAGTAATGTAATAGAATACCAATGTCAAATCCAATGTCAATAAAGACGAAGAATAAATAAGAAGAACAAATATAAAGAATCTATTGTTTTTAATACTATATTTTGTGTGTTAAATCATTTGTTAACCTCTCTGACCACAAAGACCTCATACTGAAGGCAACAGTTTTGGGGCCACATTTATTTCTTATCCGCACGCTCGCATCAGTTTGGGGTTCCCAGACGATGTCATCCATATAATCAAATCAACATGGCCAAACCGTTAGCTCAAAGGCATAACACGCTCTAGTCACGTGAGGTAGGATGCAGCAAAGCCAACAGAAAACCAGCTATCACTACTTCACAGGCTTTGGAGGCATGCGTGCAATATTGTCATCTGCTTAGTTGTATCGTTACTCTCGTAACTCATAGGCTTTACTTTTGACATAGTTTCTTCACTCGAAATGAAGAAAGCGTGAGCCAAAACGCCTGCTGAAGTAATATCGTGTTGTGTATATGAGTTTGATTTCTGTCATCTTTTTACCTCCGTCATAAAGGTTATGTTTTCAGGGCCGTGTGTCTGCTTATCTGTTTGGTTTTTTGTGTGTGTGTTTGTTTTGAAGAGCTTTACTCGAGAAGCCGTGCATAGATTTATATTAGTTTGTTGGTGGGTGTCGGCAAAAATATCAGATTCTGTAAACTATGTGGTTTTACATGGAACCACAGCAAAACCTTCCGTTTTAATATTTTGAGTGCTGGACATGCTATGATCGCGATTTCCAAGAGGTAAATAGAACTTGTAGAAGATAGTAGGTGGTGTAAGCTCGAGACCCCTAGCTTTTAAAACTGCAGGTGCCTTTTTGTCTACGTCTTGAATATAGGGGTTGGCGGATCGTCAAGATTGTTGTTATATGTGTACGTCCATATTTTTGTTCTCCTTGCTATACCCTTTCTTTGTTCAGAGTTGTGTGAAATATAGCTATTAAAACTGAAAGTCTGTGGCGTGAGTTCGGGCCCCCCAGCCGCTTTTGTTTGAGACTTTCAATAAGGGGGCTGACGGATCGTCAATATTGTTGCTATTTTTATATATATAATTTTTCGTCCTTCTTGCTACCGTTTTTGTCCAAAGTTGTGTGAAATATATGCAGTCCGGTACATCTGGCAGTCCAGAAGCGTTCTCCGCCTGACACCGGTGGTCGATTGCAATAACATGCATGGGCGCGCGCGGACAGCGGTTTGGATGGGGCCTGCCTCGCCAAGTTCATTTTCCAAATAGCATAGTGCTCTACGGGGCAACTCTGGCTTCGAAATTGCTACCCCCGAACGATCAATGGCAACAATAGGGCACATCAGTCATGGTTTCTCCCGACTAGGAAAGAACCGGGAGCTGGAAGAATTCCGCCGAGGCCGATCAAACAAGGTCCAAAGGCCGCCGGGGTTCGCACGCTTTGTAAAAACAATATTTCACAAGTTCTGTGACATTTCAGTTTCTATTTCCAAGGGCTTACAACTCAACCGGGGTAACACAAAACAAATGGTGTTTGTAAGAATATTACCATATTGTTGTTTTTTTCCATATATTTAGTTGATGATATTTAGGTTACTATTAGAAATTCATGTTCGAAGACTAATTGCAACATAGAAGACAACAACAGTGCATGAATGCTTTGTAAAAACAATATTTCACAAGTTCTGTGACATTTCGGTTTCTATTTCCAAGGCCTGACAACCGGGGTAACACAAAACAAATGGTGCTTGTAAGAATAGTGTCATGTTTTGTTTTTTTTTGCTTTGTTTTGCATCCAGAAGAAAATGTTAAGTTCATTATCATGAAATCATACCCGACAACTGGTCGTAAGTAACAAAACGAAAACAGTGAATCGTTTTATTAAGAAATTAGAAGACGAAAAACTCTACTTTTCTTCTAAAATTTCGGTTCTTAATCGTTGAAAAATAGTAATACTTGTCTGTAAACTTTAAAAGAAAACTGACAGCAAATAAGTAGCTTCTATAAAGAATGCAATCGCAAAAGTGTCCGTTTCACATAAAATATGTCTATCAATGGTAAATTTAGCTTAGTTTTCGCGTTTGTTTGCAAAAATCATTATCTCGTGAGCAATATTGTGTTACACAATTACTATGATAAAGCTTTTCACAATACTAGATGACAGACTGTACTGATTGATTGACGAAACGCAACGTTCCGGACAACGCCCTTCTATGACGTAGGCGTTGCTATGACAACTAGTTCACGGACGACAGTTCAGTTGAGCCACAGCCTCCCACGCGCCAAAATATTGCCAGAGAATTTACCACGTCCGACTGCTCTGGCATCCTTCGGGCTAAACAAAACAGTGAGACGGTTTAGATGTAAAAGATAGCGAAATTTACTAATGATGATATCACAGTATACGTTTCGGTACGCTTGTTTGTTTTTTTTCGCCAAGAAGGGTGTGTTTCTGTAGCGTTTGTGTATGTGAATGTGCGTGACTATGTTTGCAATTACATTACTATGTATGTTTGCGTACATGCTTGTTAGACTGGGAAAATAGCATAACTCGGGAGGGCTTCGATGTATCTGTATCTGTATTTAGTATATAGCCGGTATAACCGCCGTTCGGCGTAACACACCAGCGACGGTTTGTATTGATATTTTGTATTTAAGATAAGACTTCGAAATGATTAGAATCCCCCTTAGCGGCTCGTTACGGTACTGCAGCGGAAGTTTTTATTTTCATATTTGGGTTCCTGACATAAGATGGCCATGCTTTTTGGGTGGCAGGTAGCTCTGGAGAAAAAAAGTGAGTGGTGTAGGTACATGTATGCCCCCTTTATCAGCTTGTTACGGTATTGCAACCGAACTTCCGTTTTCATTTCTCAAAATTCCTGGACATGCTACATTTGTGATTTTTAGAGTTAGATAGCTCTTGAGAGAATCAGAGAGCAAATGGTGTAGGTATGGCCCCCTATCGACTGTTTGTTCTAAAAAGCTGACTAGTTTAGGTACTTTCTAAAGCTTCAAGGTTCGTAAGTTGTTTCAGAACTTTTACGGTTGAACTTTGGCTGGACTTCCGGGCATTTGCTGACATTTCTAACTTATTTCTTGGGTTGAAATCCTCTATCAGCTTGGATTACCTTTCTATCAGATTTTCGGCACATGTATCGAAATTCGTTTTCTTCTGTCACGATTGTATAAACCTGATACGCTGTAGTTTAGCACTCTAGGAGTAAGGTAAGGCCACCGCAAGTACATTTTATGGATGACGCCCTCTGCAAAATCCGAATTTAGAAAGAGAGGTCGAAAAGAAATCGGTAAAAAGGATTCCTTGATTTTTAAATACAGTACAGTACCTTGGCCGCACCTGGGGCAATTACTGTCGTATTGAGGTCACCTGAGTGGCGCCGAATGGCAGCTCGCTCCAGACCCTTGCGATTTAGCCCCGCCCATTGTAAGCTCCTCGCAACTCAGCCCCTGGCTACAAAGAGTGAGTAGTCGGCCCACCCAATAACAATAACAAATAGACCATAAACGCTGGAACAAGAATTCACGCGAAAAAAGCATGGCATCACAGCCAAACCAAAAAGTATTTTATTTGTGTATTCAAAAGGTGCATATACTATGTAGTGACACTAGTGTGCAAGACAGGTATCATTTACCAAGTTGACTACTACAGTCATGGCTTCCACATTTGTACCATGGTCGGTTTCACTATCAAACTAGCTTTACCTCTACAACTACTGTCATTACTACATGAACCTCACCAGCGTCACTTCTACAATTTTTATGGGGCATGGAATAAGCACACGAATAAATTTCTCCAATCTTTTGTAACCTGTGATATTGGTCATATCATCAGTTTTGCCAGATGACTTTATATACACCAATAGCAGTATATTGCATTTGTTGCAATATTGTCTATTTGAAGATAGAGGGCACGATAGTATCGCAGTGTGAAACAGATTCTTTTTTTTTTAGTCATGATAAGTAAAGATTGACTCCGATTTGGAAAGCACATAGAAAATTGCACTTTGTGTGAAAGTCGCAAGGTGTCATTATAAACTGCACAGACCTGCTATTTTAGAGTGTACTAGTTAGTAACATCTGTTGTGGATATTTTTCGGAAATGCGGCGTTACTTTCGTACATTTAATACATCTAAATGCATGTCAAAGACCTGTGGATAATTTTCGCAAATAAAAATCACCGGCAAAAAGACTTCACCTTGCGAAACTACCAAACATCTTTATCCGTGGGGTAACCTAAATCCGTTGTTTTGAAATACAGCTTATCCAGGTATATCATCGCTACGGACGGTGACTTCAGACTGAAATATTCCGACAATGATGAAATTTGAAACCACAATCCGTCTGTTCTAAAACACAACGGACATAGGTTACCCGTCGGATAAAGGTGAACTAGTATTAACTACCGAAGGCATTTGATTGCGTTGCCGCGAACTTCGCTTGGCGACGTAGGACCACAATCTTACGTTCCTCCACAGTACTGTCGTTTTGGCCCGTTTCCAAAACCCTGAGGCACTAAAGCCCCAAAGCTCGGAGATTGTTACAAGGACTTCATTGATCCCTATAGATTAACAGGTGTAAGTGATTCGCCAAGTGTTGAGAGGTCAGAGGTCAGCCGTTTAGCGCTCCCACTAGCGATCAGTTCTCCCAGCGGAGTGACAAGTTAATTTCGTGTAGCGGTAAGGTCGCTGAACGCAGTATTTATCCGCGACCTCCTGGGTCTATGACGCATGTACATAAAGTAGTACGGCAATAATTCTTGAAGACTGGGTAGAAATTCGCTTGTTAAAGGAATACAAGTGTAAACTTTGCCGTGTGGTGTAGGAATATGTCGGCTATGAGACTGTATGATTTGGACTGTAAAGTTTGTCTAATTCATGTACAAATGCACATTCTTTGATCTAATGGAGCTCGGGCGAGCCGGCTGCAGTTTAATCGACCTCCGCTGAGCGGGGTTTCAAAGAAGACACTAGTGGTAGCAATAGGGGTTTTCATATGCTATCAAAACTCCTTACTCGATATTTAAAAAAATATTTTATCAGCCATATTTTTACAACTTATTGTTCCTGTTACTAGCTGCTAAGTAAACAGTTAGTCTCCTAATGTCCAAATACAAGGCTTGATTTACATGTTTGCAACTTTTACAAATAATAAAACACATGTTCGACACCTCTAACTTTGAGCATCAATTTTCATGCGGCATTTAGGTTGACACGCAACCCCCTCCTTTTTCTTCTGTAACTTTTTACCCAACCGAACTTAATTGTAGTCTTTGTCTTTGGCAACAGTTAAGATCAGATACGCCAGCTTCTCTAGGCGAAGACAAATGCATGTGTGCTTATCAACTCCTCTTTAACAAACCGCCTTTAGAGATAACGCCCGCCATACGGTGTCTTGGCTCCCTATCATTCGCACGTCGTACCTTGAATTGTCGCCTTGCCTGCGTAGAATCGCGTTGGGACATCTTTAGGGTCACCTTGGATTGGTTTGTACAAACTATCAGTTGCAAACAGCCTTGCCTCGGGTGCCGCCAAATGAATATCTTAGCCTCTCATGTGGCATTTGTGTTGAAGTCTAGATTAATCGTTCAGACGAGAGTGCGTGGTAACATATTATTTGTTAACTCCGATTACAAATATCGGGTGACGGACACAAAGTGTAAGACTGACGATAAAATAACAAGTAAGAAATATGAATTCAAAGTAAAGCTTTTGATCATTTCAAAAACACACAAACTTGTAAAAAGTACAGATATAAAGGAATAGCTGCCGTCATATCATTCATTTTCTTTTTCTTAATTGAGTCCATGATCAATATTTCTCTCTACACATAAATCAAATTAAATCAACTATCCTGTCATGACTCCGATGTCCGCTAGGCGGCATTATCAAACAGGGCGTTGTGCTCGAAATCTAAAAAGAGCAAACAATTTGTACAACAGGAATAGTATCATCGTTGAAAATAAATAATGTACAGACTAACAAGAGTAGTAACATCGTTGAAACAAACGTACACAACGTGTTAGATGTTAAATACACCTCAATGTTAATATACAAACAACTAAAATAATATCTAATATTAGTAAACAAAGTCTCTTTGTCATAATGGCGCAGGTGACAGAGACAGAGAAGAGTTTGACATGTTGACAAGCATCATTAAGTCATAAAACACAAAACGCCTATCAAGTTTTTCTGTCTTAATAGAGTGGTAATGGCGAAAGTAAAGCCAGCAGTTAAATGCTGTATCTGACACAAACGTTATAAAGACTGCACCGAAAAAGTCTGACCTAATTTCCGCATGCCATCTTGCGATCACAAACGCTATGAACAGCAATTCAATCGTCAAAGTTCCCAAAACGGCGGTTCGTAAACTGTACGCTATTCTTGATCGTAACGCTTTCAATTTTTGTAGTTTTTCGTCTTCTAATTCGTCACTTGAATCTTTGGCTTGCAGTGTCTTTTCTGTGATGATTCTGCTTAGCTCGCAGTTTGTTTTGACTCGTGGTTCGCAGTAGAAAAACTCCCAGAGCGGTAAGAAAATCATGACGTGTTCTGACAGGTAAAATCCCCGGATGTTGGCGCCAAACCCGTACATGACGTCATTGATCAACAACATGGCGGCCAGGAGTATCTGAAAGTTTGTGATGCTCGTTGAAACGGCGGATAACAGTCCTCTATCGGGCGGGATTCTCATAACAGTGCATATAAGAGTGTTGACAGTCATAAACGAACCGGAAGGAACGCTTGACATGGATCCAATCGAATCCAGCGAGTTTGAAGTAGTGACACTTGACCCGACATCTGTCTTTGTGATTGCGTGACCAATATGTGACGTCACAGGCTCGGAAGCAACTCCAACCGTTTCCTGTGTTACAAGTGTTATCCGTTGCTCCGCTTGTCTGACGTTGTCTTGTATCAACTCTAATACATCGTATCTTTCCATTTCTTCGAGACAGTCGCACAGTTTCTTAACGGTGGAGTCTCTTTTGGTCTCCCAGTCTTCAAGTAGACGTAAGGTTGGGTTACTTGTCGCCCCAAAGGCTCGAATAAAGGTGTATTCGTACCCTAATAGTTCCGCTAGTAGACGGTAATCGTGTCCGGAGATAGGTTGGTCCATGTTCAGAAGTAGTGCCACCTCCTGGCGGAGACGAACAGATTGCAGGTCCCGGAACAGCGCCATGTTTGGCAGCTGGTAAACAAGTGCTTCACTCTCTCAAATCCGTTGTCTTCACAACACGCCTGACATTCAAATTGTCTCGAAAGGTCGACAAACTGTCCACCAAACTGCCACTGAAAGTTGTGTCTGGATCTGATTTACTGGAACCGTCCAATAAAGACCCTCCCTCTCTAAACGCGTTCTACCTTCTGTGACGTCAAGCCCGGAACTGAGCGGTCTAGTGGTTGGTCCACTTCGTGCTTTACCGTTATACTCGGAAGTCGGTCAGGAATCAGATACGTTTACGGATGTAATTATGCGTACACAGTCCTTTCCAGAAGCCCTTTGAATAAACAGTGTTTCCCTTCGCTGTAGTAGCCAGCAGGGCCTCTGACGCAATCCAGATGTTGCGGGCTCCTTGCCAACGTTGTCACTCTATAAAAGCAAAGCGCCAGTCTTTGGAGACTGAAATTATACAGTTGAACTTGGGGTGATCACAAATATGTGCTCTAAGAAACAAGTGCCAAGCCAGGCTGGTTTCTACACTACGTGGAAAGCTGCCATATGAACAATACACGTGATTCTGAATACAGTGTGTTATTTTGCTAAGTCATCGAAGCGGAAATCGCTACTTTTCCTGGTTTCGCATACTCACTGTGTGAAACTTGGGCCATATTAATTTGATTATATGGATGTGATCCGTGCGCGCGTAACAATTTTCGGTCGTTTGAATAATTTCAACCACGCTGTAGATTGTACAAAGCAGCTGCAAAATGATCGAATAAGTGCCTGAAATTAAAGAATATATGACTGTATATATAGGAATATATGTTATGCTAATATCATAGACTGCCAACGTGAATTCTAAGGTCAAAGAAGAAGATGTGAAAGAACAAAACTGAAGAATCTATTGTTCGGTATACCATGCTCTGTGTGTTTCCATTGTCACTGGGTGAATATGTCGTGATTTCGAATTCACCGAAAAACACGCGAAAATGAAACCTATTACAGTAAACGTGTATCGAATTTAAAAGCCATCTCTACTTGGCAAGACGTTATGACACAAAATGGCGCAAATCACGCACAAAATATGGGACCGTACAGTGTACACCTGCTTAGTGATTGGTACACGCGTCTTTTGCCACATTGAATAGCAGCATCAAACCGCTAATAACTGGTTTCCCGGCAAAAAAATAAATCTGCTTTTTAAACTTTTCTCCGCGCTCATAAGTAGCGTCACAATGTTACTGTTAGGGTCCGTGCCATATGTTATGGGGTCACTATGACCTTTTCTGAGTATACGTGATGACTGGCATACAAGTAGGTCAACTTGGCTTTAAATATATTATGCAGACGAAAGCCTTGCTATACTTGACTTTTGGCACCAAATAGAACCTTTATAAAGGCTGATTAACTATGCTACATTGATATGGCACAAAAATACATAAATCAAAAGGAATATCAATTCCACTTGAAATGACTTTTGCTATTCAAGTATTTATACTGTCCTTGTCCCTTTGAGCTAGAATGTCGTATCCAACTTATAATAAATGCATCCGACGTAATGTTTTATTTCTGATGCCTTCTAACATCTAAATTGACCCTTAACTTATGTCTACAGTGAAATGTAATCTGAAGACCAATTTTAGCTTACATGAAAAAATAAAGGTTCAAAACAAACTATTGAAAGGCACGTTTTTATTTTGTCAATCATGCCCACACATTACCCTCACAATGAGTTCGATACAAAAACATCCGGCCATGATTGGCGGACTGAAATGATTAGATTGTCACATGATTGACAGCTGAGTGACGTCACCAACACGCTGTATTTGTAAGTTGTCATGGTTAAAAATAAGTCTTCATTTTACCGAAGGACTGGACCTATGTGTCTTACAGTCATTTCAGGAATTTCCACTAGACTCAACTGAGAGACCTTGGATTCGCCCCATCCAGTTGACGACGATTCCACTATTCTACGGGGGTATGAAGATCTCTGAGATGGAGAAGTCATGTATACAGCTAATGCAACAATTTAGACTAGAATCGTTCCTATCACCCCCAAATTATGCAAATTTCCCATAAAATCAGATCAGGAAGCGGTTTCCTATGATTAAAATCTTTGTTTACTAATACTAGACTAAGTCGCCAACTCTGGCGTCACCCCTTACATCTGCTTCGAGATTAGCGAACACGCAAGACGCAAGAAATGCAGGTGGATGCCTTCGTTTGCCTCAACTTTACGAATCAGACAAAACTGAGGATATCAAAGCAGCAATATTGTTGAAATGTGTTTATATCGTTTGGGGCTTTCATAATTTTCCTTTATACTAAATTTTGGAGTACCAAACACAAGGAGTATGACCATTGTTAAAGTCACTATTCCTGGTGGTCTAATGCCCCACCCACTAGTACACGTAATGTTTTGAACAGTCCCCAGTTCTAGTTCAGAGTCCAACCTTGACCTGACGATGACAAATCACTTACAGGTTCAAGTTCGTCAGCACTGCAGCTGTCTAGCGTACTGTAGCACAGTCTAACTCACGTCTCATGGCCAAGGCCTATACTTCAGTTTCCCCCAGCCAAGTTGGCTGACTCAAGAAATTTAATCATCAAGGCTTTTTGTAGCAATACCCCGTGTACATGTATGGAGAGCGTGATTTGGCAATACCTGTGTGCCAAGTTAACGTTGCATTGCTTGGTATTGGTGAGCAGAAAAATATGTGAACTTCGACAAAGTATACTACAGCTAACATGCTACACATCTTGCCGTTATGTGTTTCATTGTTGTGCAAATATTTTTATTTGCTTCTAGAGCGAACTTTTCCGAGCCACATTTATATAACGACCACAGAGGCTGTATGCCGCACATAAATTCGGCGTGGGAAGAACTTAACCTATATCTATAGATTAAACATGTTAGTTGTGACAAGGGCACAGATATAAGCACATGTGTTTCATTTGTATGTTATCTCGTACTACAGACATTTTGTAGTGTCTGTGTTGTTTCCAAAGACAGACCGGTTTGCTGAAGTACAAAAATAGTACAAGCCATGCCAATAAATTGTCACTTTTTGCGGCTGTGAACTTCGATATTCGGCCAACTCCTCTGGCAAAATGTTCCTTCTATTCTGAGAAATTTCGACAAAAATTCAGTCTGCGGTTGGTGTTGTGCTCTATACCTATATACCACTGACATTACAAGCTCGCAAATGTAAGGATTACAGACAGCTCACGGCCTCCTACCCAATATGTCAGAGGTACTATTAAAAACCGAAGTAATCGCGACTAAATACTACCCAGGGGCCTAGGATAAAAACTGTAATAGTTGTTTCATGTTTTCGGACCGACCCCAGAAAAACAACCCGCCGGCCCTAACCATTTTGGTTGAACGTTAGGGTTGGCATAGGAAATAAGGTTTTCCATTTGACATCTTAGTGACGAAAATGTTGTAGAATCATTTTCCGACATGTTCTCGTCATTTCTTTCGTTGAAACAGATAGTCTCTACCAGACTCCCGGTCGCTGGAAAACCGTAGAAATGGAACAAAAAGCATGAGGAGTACGCCGGTCATAGGAGTGTAGCCGGCCAGGGAACAGTACGCGACCTGTCCTCTATTTGTTCCATTTCTACGGTTTTCCAGCGACCGGGAGTCTGGTAGAGACTATCTGTTTCAACGGAAGAAGTGGGCAGACTCGCTGAACTAAGGTCCCCTTTATGTTGATACCCGAACCAATAAACAAATAATGTAGTGATGTTCAAAACACTTGTTAGTTGGGTCCTAATACATTTTAGTCTTCTATTGTCAACTGTAAGTTGAATCACTTCTGCCGAAATCTAAAAAAAACAATATTAATAATCACTCCCTACTGAGACCGTTTTTTCAGGACGGTAACAGGCCTACATAGATTAGGAAATACGTGACACATTGTGTACCCCTGAATGCACAGAGTCAGTTCTTTATCAATGGTAATAATCCTGATTTCAAAGAGACAGAAGTATAGTTATTTGTATGAAAATAAACAGTAGACACAGTAAGATTTGCATGATATTTATTTCATAGACCTGCCAATATCTGATAACAGTTGGTATCTGTGACGACAATAAACTACACATGAAGTCAACATTTCTCGGTACCTCCAAGAGGTTTACAGCGAAGTTTCATGCTTACAACGTTTAAAATATGACAACGGTATCAGTAACACTAGTTCACTTTTATCCGATGGGTTTCCTATATCCGTTGTAGTTGTTGTTTTCAAACTCGGGACATGTCTACGGGCGAAGATTTCAAACTGTACTATTTTCAACATATTGCAACAAGAAACCACCATCCTTCGACTTGATGTCTCAACATATACAACCTACTTAATGAACGGATATAGGTTACCGTGGAATCGCGTAGATAAAGGTGAATTAGCGTTGCACATTCGAGAGTTTAGAAAATTTGCATTGTTGACATAAAACATATTTGCCAAAATTTTTTTCACAATGTGTAATACCATTACATCCTCTAAGATTCTTAACGCAATATTCAAAACACAAAAATGTCATCCTTTACTAGCCAACCTACTCACAGCGCATGATAAATACTATTCAGATAAAAAATTAACAAACATCCAAGACGTAAGTGTAGAAATAGAAACTCAACTTATATCTGAAGAAAGTGATCTTGCCGGAAGCTTTCTTTGCTTCATCCTTATAGATAACCGTTTATCCATGATAAAAGCGTCTTTTTTTGGTCCGAATGTCTTCTCTGCAAGATTGCACAGCGCTTTCAAAAATGTCCTATTTCTGAGGCAGTATATGATCGGGTTCGTAAACGTAGACACGATGTAAACCATTGGAGAAATCCGCTGAGCAAGCCTATGGAACGTAGTCAGGTCTTTGGCGTCTTTGTAGTTGAGAGAGATTGTTGTGACAAGAAAGGGTAGCCAGCTGACCCAAAAGATAACGAAGACGATACCTATCGTGACGGCTGTCTTCAGTCCTCGGCGGAACTCGGCTTCCTGGGGGGAGGACTTGTTGGAGGTTTGCCATAGTCGCTTCTGGTGCCGCCTTGCCTCTCGAAAGATGTTCCCGTAGGTGTAAGTCATGATGACAACGGTTGGGATGAAACAGCACACGGTCATGATGACTCTATCCGCGCCGAGAGAGCCACGGTACCGGCACATGAGATACCCGGGCATGTAAACAAATGTCTGTCCTTCTAGGTAAGGCACGATACCAGCGACAAGTCCTAATATCAAACATATGACCAGCATACCCGCTATCTTTCCTTTGGTCATTCTGGTCTTGTAGTGAAGAGGGTTGCAGATGAACTGGTAACGGTCAAATGCGATGGCGCTGAGAGCGTTGAGAGAGAAGACGCAGGCGACTTGGAACAGCGCTCCTTGGAGCACGCAATCTGCCCCGGTTGGCACGTAGTCGAGTCCTTGCGTTAGAACTTTGAGCGCAGTCGGGACATAGATCAGCGACTGCACGATGTCTCCACACGACAGGCCGCAGAGTAGATAGTTCCCGGGCTTGCGAAGTTTCTTGTCGTACACCACGACGACTATCACGGCCATGTTTCCAACCAGCGACAGAGTCATGGCCAGAACCAAGTAGGAAATTTGAAACTCCAGATACGGCGAGTCCGACGCGAAAAAGAAATCATCCCCAGTTGTTGTCTCATTGTCAAGAAATGTTCCATTACCGTCGACCGAAGACGCGATTTCGGTAGGAAATTCTCCTTCAGTTGACTTCATAATCAGTCCGGACATCTTACTGTGGCCACAGCTATGCTGGTAACAGGTTTATGAAGTCCCGGTGCTGTGATCTAATAGACTTATAAGTGAGTGATTCACAACCAGTGAATCAGACACTCTGAAATAGCCTGACTACTTCCTTGTTCCAAGGTCCGTCCTACTTGAAGCAACGGTGGCTTTCTTCAAGAAAACAAGTGCGATCTCGAAGACAGACGCTGTATACGTACCACACGTTAACAGTCTTTCTTGGTAATCCCTAAAAACAGCGAGGTTACAAGTCAAAACATCTGTTGCCCGTATTTTTCTCTGCGATTAGATCATCACAGCCTAGAGGGCTTAGCCTACGCGTCTGAGTATCCAGTTTCACCCTCGCTGCAAGTCTTGCCCTTTACAGCTGCCACAACCTTGGGCTGTCCTCCCAAAGGATACTGAGTCCTTTTTCCTTTTATCCAGTAAACATGCGACTTGAACTCGACCTTCGTGAAACGTGCCGGATGTAGTGGGTTAACTGTGTAGGCGACTGTACTTCAGACTGGGCCGCTAGCTTCCTCTATGATACGATATCAATCCATCCTCGCCTTCCAATCCAAGCGTCGTGATTTCATAAAAGGTCAAAATTGTTACACTGATTATTTTGGCAGCCAGGTTTGCGAAGAAGGAAAAGTCAGTCTTAATTTACGAGGAGTTCATCTGGTCTGGTTTCCTTTAAACGGAAAAGAGAGTAATTTGTCTTACTCTAGGTGGATGTGGCGTGCGAACGTGCCAAAATAACTACGCGTCTCTGAGTTTCCGCGAGCTAGCACGATACCTAGCCATCGAAGACTCCCTCGAATCTCATCGGTGGTGGGAGTGTAGTCCACCCGCCCCAGTCGAATAAGCACTCCGGAAATTTTTTTACGGGGTGGGATTCAGACAGATATGCTTTCAGTTGAAAAGGGCTATGCAAAACGGGTGGCGGTAAAATAGCCCTATGACAGACCCGTTACTAGGTAACATTTATGTAACTCTCTCGATGTAACTGGCCTTTCTATTGGTCAGAAGCACTGTTATTTAACGTTTTCAGCATTATTTCGTGACACCCTGACCTACGTTCTTTACACCGAATGCCACGCGAACTCTACAAGCTTATAATGTGCATTAGGATGTTTTAACACGAAGGTTTTACACGAAACGTTACAATTTACTTTCAAGGGTATCTTAGCACGCAAGAAACGTGATCTCAGAGATGTTATAAAATGTTTGCGTGAGTTACTAAGCTATGGATTGTTTCATACCTTTGATATGGGGGTGTCGTTCTGAAATATTACATTACATGACATTATAAAAACTGATAAAGTTTTTAAAAAAACGTGCATTATCTCGCACAGACATACTCAAAACAATGGTCCATTTTGCTACGAAGGATTCTGTTTGGTGGAGTACACAACGTCCATTAGCGTTTTAAAATTCTATGATTCTTCTATCGTCATGTAAACAACACTTGCCTCTGGTTTGGCCAAGTTTGACGGTACGAACTGGAAAAAATATATTACATTATATGACATTATAAAAACTGATAAAGTTTAAAAAAAAACGTGCATTATCTCGCACAGACTAGCAGACGACCTACCAATATTCAAACTACATCAATGAGATTGTGTGTTATAGTTACGAATAGGGGTGGTTACCGATACAGAAAATTCAGGTACAGGTACGGTTCATGTCCAGAGGATCAGTTTCAGGAACGCACCTGGACCTACCCATCTGTTAAAACTTATGAATGGGCCATACTCAAAACAACGGTCCATTTTGCTACGAAGGATTCTGTTTGGTGGAGTACACAACGTCCATTAGCGTTTTAAAATTCTATGATTCTTCTATCGTCATGTGAACAACACTAACTGCCTCTGGTTTGGCCAAGTTTGACGGTACGAGCTGGAAATAAAATCAACTCTCCTTTACTTCGCTCTTGTTCTTTTCCTAGACCTGTAAGCTCCAAAACACGTAAAAACCTGCCGATATAATACGTTCATTTTTGAATCGGTCCAAAATCCGGTCCACTTATTTTTTTCAGGTCCGTTTTTTACTGTACTGGACCGGAACAACAAGAAAAAACATTTTTGTCCGGAACCCACCCCTAGTTACGAACACTGGGAAACGACCAACCACAATAATACCTCCGTTAGAGATTATCCTCCTTTCCGGAGGTAACAACTTGAATACTCCACAATAAGTCACGTGTAACTGAAGCCTTAAGGGCTTTCAGGATTTCGTGACGGGATCTCAGTTTAGGTAAATCATTCAGTCTTAAATTAAGTCCATCGAGAATTAAAGAATTATCAAGTGGCAGGCAAGGGCCATGACCCTGCTATTACTGCACTGACCTAGAGGCCATGTATGTTCGCCTATGGGAGAAGCCTTCTCTGTTAGAGAATTCTAGAAAAGGAGAGATATACCATGCGTGTACATGTCTAACTTTACGTAAGGCCACAGCAGGTAAGTCTTATGAATGACTTTGAACAGCGCGCTCATAAATTTTCGCTTCATTTGAAGGATCTTTGCAGATGGTCATCAAGAGGAGAAATCACCAAAATGAGTAAATATGTTGTGTTGTAGCGTATAATGGTGCTTGTAGAAGTGACACTTGGCGAAGTTACCATGACTGAAGTAGTACTAGTAGTAGTAGTGAAACTAGTTGCCAATGGATAGTTGTAAAGGTGGCACCAATAGGTAAGTCATGAGTGTAGTTGTAGAAGTGAAACTAGCTGGATACTTGTAAAGGTGGCACCATTATGGAAGTCGTGAATGCAGTAGCCAACTTGGTAAATGATATAATTCTACCACAATAGTGTCACGTTTACTACACTACGCTAAAACAATGCAGAACTAGAAATGAATACCTTGTCGGCTGTGATTCAATGCTTTGTCGCTTTAAGTCTAGTTATGTTGATAGTGTCTATTTTGTTTATTTTTTACCAATCTTTCATTTTCGCCCTAGCTCAATATTGTGCAGTCTGTAGAGGATGTCAACCGTAGAATTTATTTGCTGTGGCCTAACTAACTAGGCACGTGTGTCTACTATCACGCCAAGGCTAAGCCTAAGGTACTGAACATGGCAGAGACTATGTGGAATTACCTAGCAATGTCATCTGGTTAAATGAATATCATAAGGTGCTTTACAGAGGTAGTAAATAAGCGTGATATGCTGTTCATTATCTGGTCTGCTTTCGCATTCTAGAATCGAAAAGAAACTAATATTTTGTTTTAATCTGAAATTTCTTTTTTATGAAAAATACATTATTGGGATAAGAAATTTATTTGGCATTCCGACTGTTTTTCTTGGACAATATCGCAATAGTGGCCTAAAGTAGTGTTTTAATAAACGTTTAAATTTTAAGTTGCATATTGTGTAACCGAGCAAAAAAGTAAACGAAGAAATGGAAATCGACCACAGGATTGAAATGTTACTTTGTCTTAAAGCTTTTTTTCGTTTCCTATTCGACTAGATCTAGATTTATCTAGATTTTTCACCTCTTTTACCTATCAATGCATAGTTTTGGGGTTAAAACTTGCTCTTCAATTGTAAACGTTACAGATCTTCAATGGTCCTACTTATGCTATAGGTAGTAGATGCTATCTAAAACGTCTGGCCGTTTCAACAATCATATCCAGTTCTTTGAGTAACTACTTTTTGGCGTATTTCATTTCCTGTACATATCTAACCTCTATAGACCCACTTGGAATAATTTCAGCACAACTTATAGACAGGGGGAAATGATTCTCCCTCTGTCATTGCAAACTTTGTTGTTTACGTGACATGACATGTCTGATAGGAAGCGGTCCAATCCTCAGGGGCATATGGGAAAGGATATTGCCTGTGGCGGCGGCAAGGGGGCGGAGGCAACCCCACCGCGCCACTCCCCTAAATTTGTTAGCGGTGCATGGCGGCGACGCCCCCCCCCCCCCAAAGGTCCAGCCGAAACACTGGTGTACCATTTTACTGTTAAATATTTTAGGAATTAATAGCACGCCTTATTACTCTACCCCACCCCACCCCAATCATTACTCAACCCTACCTACGATTCTAACCCTAACGTTACGTAATTACGTTATCATTATCATTTTCTGCTATCAGAAAGAATACCGTAACTAATGATTAGCCTACTCCATTTTAATAATATACCAAAGAACTATGTTAGCCCTTGTTGTATTCATTAGGTTGTTAAGCTTTACTCTATATCTATACCGTACCTCTATTTTGTACTTTGTGTAATAGTTGTTGCCATACATTGTATCATGTACAATTGTTGTGCAATGAAGTTTTTCTATAACAGTATCATTCCATAAACGTATACGACTCTGCAAAATGTTATACTGTTCAGAAGTTATTGAACATCAAACCTTATGAATCATACTTCTGGTTCTTGATTCCTGCTGCAAGATAATCAATTTAATTTCGTCAATGACGTCATAGTTAACAGTCGGTTTGAAACCTGACATTGTAACTCGTAAAAAACGTTCTTTTGAAGAGCAGAAAGACAAACATTAGAAACCCATGTAACATTTGATGATAATTAAATTGCAGTGTTAACAGAAAATTGCAGGAATGCCGACTACAGGAATAAAGAGTGCCAGTGTATAGTTCTGTGCAAAATATGAGGAGATGCCCGTAAACACACCCATGTTGGACCCAAGGGATGGTACCAGTCAATAACATGTACATTTCCTCGTTTCACGCCTTATTTTTGAGCCAACACTGTCCTGAGCCAGGATATGACGTCATCAACATAACCTTCAGACACAGCTGTGGTCCATTACCGCTGACAGGACGGGCTATTCCATGACGTCATGCTCTAAAATTAGAACTGTGAGTCATACTACTTGGAATCAGGCCGGAAGATATGACTACTCCAATGGGGGAATCCCTGTATTATAAAGTCCAGGACATATAAAATTTGAAATAGGACTGTCGAAGGGATAATTCCCGATCTTTATCACAAGCCTGCGTTCCCTGGTTTAATACATAACATATACACTATCTCATTGTCAGGAACTATGTACCCCCAGTTTACTTGAAAATGCCGTTCGCCAAGCGACCGCTAGGAGCGCGCTTATCACTAGTATTACTCATTGCGAGATTGGGTTCAGGTCTGTACAGATGCTCAATGTCCCTGTAGCCAAAGCTTCACCCTCTTTTTCTAGCATCATGAAAATCCACTCAAAATATTTGAAATACTGTAGACATTCTTGACAATCCTCGGCACACTCGACACACTTATCGAACTAGTAGGGGGTACCTGGTGTGCTTGGCTAAAGATGTTTTCCGTAGGCTATCGTAAGGCACGAACGAAATCATTATGCTTTTTCGTTCGATAACAGATAGTGCATCACCTCAGTAAAGGTCGACCCTATCTAACAATACGATAGCGTTAGCCCAAAGTAGGTTGCATCCATGTCCCTCTTCCGTATGGCGTAAGTTATTTGTATTAATTAATTTCATAGGATAAAGCTATTTTTTAAAACATGTAGTGAGATGACCACATCTTGTGTAATTGACTTTCCGAAAACATGGAAGCGGTGATACTGATAAGCGAAAAGCTTCGTCGCAAGTCAATGACAATGGGTGGCGTTTTGATAATCTCCAAGCAGATCCTACGGTAGCATAAGATAGTATCAAAAACTGACAGAGAAGTGATGCCGGCTTATGAGTGTTTCGCTACATGGCAAATAGACACCTCTTGGCTGACTACGCTCATTGGTCAGTTTGGTACTATCTTATGCCATTGTAGAATCTGCTTGGAGATTAGCGTTTTGACAGCTGCAGCTTCTACAAGCTTCTATGTCGCCGCCCATAAAAAGTAGGAACATTTGCCACAAACTGCAGTTTTGGCCTGCCATGTGTCTATTCAAGTAATTCAACCTCCTTGATTAGGCCATATTTTTTCTACAATTTCCAGCGCCATGTGCAGCCTGGTAGAGGCTAAGTTTTCTTAGACCATTTTTTTGTATTTTCTGTTGGACAGACGAGAACAATTTGCACTGCACCTAAGCTAGTAACTTATATCACTGCAGTGCCACATACACAGTACAGACAGTCTTTTCCATTTTCTTTTACCTCCCAAACCGAAGTCAGGTACTAATATTTACACCTGAGATAAGTCAGGAAGGTCATGTAAAGTGCCTTTCACAACGTCGGGGGCACGGCGAGTATCGAACTCGGGACCTCTAGATTCAGAGTCGAACGCTCTACCAGTTACGGCACACACGGAGAGACCATGTTTGACATGTTCTGGAGATGAATCGGCCGTCAGAGCTGCTAATTATGATCAGCTCGCGCCAACTGTGGCCTTGACTCCCGATCGATAGGCCAGACCATACATCCCGCCATGTCCGTAGGTCAATCATGGTACCGCGCCTGGAAATATGGCAAATTACGGTCCACTCGAACACCTGCGCCTCGGGGTGGGGGTATTACAGAAAGAGTTATTTGGCCCAATTCCATCCCGATATATATATATATATATATATATATATATATATGTAGTCGATTCAGACAGCTAAGAGAAAGTTAGACTAATGTTTGCATCTCAGTGACCGCATTTTATCAAAGGGGATGGGGGGGGGGGGGTAAAACAAAGTTGAAGTTTGGGTTATTAACCTTAGGCCACGTTGATTTGATTATATGGATGACATCCGCGCTCGCACCAATTTTCGGCCATTTCAAAACAAAAAAAAAGTTTCGACCACACAATAAATTGTGCAAAGCAGCTGTAAAATGAGCACAAATATTCCGTAGATTGAAAAAAAAAGTATCAGAAAACAGATAACTAATGCCATAGAATGCCAAAATGAATCTAAAGTCAAAGAATAAGATGTGAAAGGACAGAAAGAAAAAAAATCTATTGTTGGTTGGGGGAGGTACCAGTACAGAAAATTCAGGTCCAGACGATCATTTCCAGGTCCGGACATGAACCTGGACCTGATTGTCTGTGGAAACTTGAGAACTGGCAATACTCAAAACAATTATGGTAATTCGTCAATTTTGCTACTAAGGAATCTGTTTGGTGGATTATTGGACTCCCACTGCATTTTAAAATCCCATCTCCATGTAATAAAGGCTAACTGTCTCTGTACCTCTGACTGTAGAAACTTGGTGCAATTGACTATAAACTCTACTTGACTTCGCTCTTGTTGTCTTCTTGGCCCCCCGGTTAGACCCCAAATGGCTGCCGACATAGAGTGTCCATTTTGTAATTGGCGAAACCTGTTCCTCTATTGTTGTTTTTCAGGTCTGTTTTTTTTTCGGATTGGTTCAAGAAGAAAAAATAAATGTTTTTCACCCGTATGATGTACTGATCCCTACACCTAACTGTTGGTATACCATACTATGTGTGTTTAGTCCTATGTTCAACCTTCCTGGCCACTTTGATTTCATACTGAAGGCAACTTTTTTTTTTGGTCAAACTTTTTTTTTGTTCGCTCGCTCGCATCAGTTTTGGAGTTCCCGGAGGATGTCATCCATATAATCAAATCAACATGGCCTTAGGCCATATCGGTTTGATTATATGGATAACATCTTATACTAACCCCCAAACTGCTGCGAGCGTGCAAATTCAAACAAAAACTTTGCAGCTGCTTTGTACAATTTGCACCCCCAAAACTGATGCGGGCGAGCAAATAAAAGACTTAAAATAGATAGCGTAAAGAAAAGTTACCTCCATCATGAAATCAACGTGGTCATCAGGAAGGTTGAACAAATAACTAAACATCCAGAGTACAGTATTCGGAACAACACTGTTCTTCATTCTCGCTATTTCTTCACATCTTCTTTGACTATGGAATTTACTCTCCGTATTCTACGAACAATAGAAGTGATTTTTTTTTTGCGATTTTTCGACATGTATTTCATATTTACTCATTTTGCAGATTCTTTGTATGTTAACAGTATGGTTGATTTTTTTTCTTTCTTTAAAACGGCCATAAATTGATACAAATCCTGACCAGACCATAAGCTTCATTTTATACGAATGTTGCCTTTCTCCCAAAAAGAACTGATTGAGATCCACGAATACACACTTGTCATCTGTACGGATTTCTCATGGCTCAAAAGCGTCGTCTAGCAATGGAACTAAGAATAGCAGTAGGTACTGCCTTGCGTTTTCTTGTTGCTAGGCGGCGCCACTATACCATGCTGTAAGCATCACAACGCCATTGTGGGCGGAATTTAAAGTTGAGTTCTGCGACCTTATACTTTCGCTTACCTTTATAACTGGCGTATCGTGAGATTTTTATTATGCTGCAAACAAATTCAAAAACTAAAATCGTTAAAAAGGAGTTTTAAAAAACGCTAAAAGAGTCCTAAAAGGGACACGCCGACACGAGACATAAATCAAGCGGTATAAAATAGAAAGCCCGATGAAAAATCCTTAAAAACGTCAAAAAGCAGCCGGAGCCTTACCTCTGCTTGGACAGTACACCACTTGAGCGTCGTGTTGAACACATATCTACCACCTAAAAAATCGCCACAGCACGTCCAGTACCGAAATATTTTTAGGCTGCACTACCAAGTTCGTCTAACAGGGGACCCAAAATCTATCTAACGTTACACTGACACACTTACCTTTACCCCACCCACCCATCTACCAAAACTCTTCGCAATCCACCCAACGGCTTTTGAGATACATCTCCATGATCATTCGCACCCAAACTAGTACCTCTATCATCATGGGGGTAACAAAACAAATCAAACACACCTGGAGTTACCTGTAACAACTTGCGCGCCATGACGTCATACATCGGTAAACACACAGGTGAAAACAACAGGTGCAAGGGTAGTGAAACATGGCGGTCGTCTGGTTTCTTCTCGCTTCAATACTCGCCGAGACTACCCTGGTACTGGTGAGTCTATCAAACTCTTGTAAATATTTTAACTCTTTGAAAGGGGGGTGGGGTGTCAAATGATCCCGGAAGTTTCCGCTGTCCTATTCAGCTCGCAGATGTATTCAAAGGCACTGATAAATTTCTATTTCGATGACTTATAAACAAATCTCACTGTTACATTACTAACCCATGCACTGATGATGATGCGCTGATTTGAGATAAGATACAATCTTAGCGCCATCAGTTTTTTATATATATATATATATATATTTGAAGATTACCCCTTGTGTGAATGCATGTATCTCAAATGTGAACGACTGGGAGCAAAAACATTGCAGCGCGTTACACTGGACTTTATACTCTACTTTGTAAACATGTCAGTGTTATAAGTTTCCAAAAAGGGGCCCGGCAGGGTTGTTTGCGAAAATAAAAAATCAAACCGGATTTTCACAAAAATATACATGTAAATCATAATGATTGCTTTGGAATTATAGCACTATCTTGTGGGAAGATACAACCAGACTCCTCCGAATAATAGACTCTGTACACTTTGTAACTCCAACCGTATAGAGAATGAAGTCCATTTTATATTAGAGTGTCCTTTATACACTGACATGCGCAAGTCTTTTATCAGTGCTCTGAATGTAGTAGATACACGATGTAAAGAGTTAACCAACGACAACCTGTTTGTACATATAATGACAACCACAGATACCTTTGTACAACACAAACTCTGTGAGTTCGTATACACATGTTTTAAGAAAAGGGAAGAGTCATGTAAACGTTAGATATAGTGATAGCTTAGTTGCAGATGTATTGTTTATTCAATTGTAATACTACATGTTATAGTACTTAGTCTTTATAATTAGTATCCCTTCATGGGATTTGCTGCATTTAGCCCACATGGGCAGGAACATGCAAATAAAGATCATCTCTCTCTCTCTCATATAATCAATGAATCTAAAGGTCAAAAACAAGTGTGCGTGTACGTGTAGTGACACTCTTTTTGTGTTCAATTTGTTAGGCCGACGACCTCTGCTACTGGGATGGTCACTACAAAACCTGCTACGGTATGAGTCTAAATTCACACCTAAAGTCAATTACTTTGCACTTTTCACAGTTATTACCTTTGACAAGAAAGTTATGTTTTTGGTTTTGCGATGAGGATGAGGGAGTTATACAGGATAACTTGAGAGGCTATTGTTAGATCTTCGTAATATTTGGTAGGTAGGTTTCAAACGGAGAAAACATGGTCAAGTTTGATAATGGGCCTCTTATCGGCTTCCTTCGGCACAGCACCTTACTTTTATGTATGTTTATGTGTAAACGTTATAACTTTAGGATGTGTGGGTGTATCTGTTTACTATTTGGTAGGAGGTGTGGGTGTATCTGTTTACTATTTGGTAGGTGGGTATTGGTCGGGAAAACATAGGTCAAGTTCGATAATGGGCCACCTAGTAGCTTCTTACGGTACTACGGAACTTCAAATTTTGTTAGTGGTAAAAACCCTCGAGGTGTGTGTGGGGGGGGGGGGGTAAGTATGGTAATTTTGGGCTCCCTAGCGGCTTGTTTGATAGTACATTACATGTGAATCGTATTGTGGCACAGGGCATTTGTAGAAGACGTTTTAACCAATATCTCCAGAAAAAAAAAACTGTTTCAAATTGCCCAACTGTTTATTATGCTTATTTATCAAAAACTTCTTGTAATGTTTACAGGTGACTTCGCATATTGCTGCGGACTACATGAGTTTGACTGTTGTGACGACGGCTACTATGTGTACAGCGCCTGGTGTAAGTATCATGATATATCTATACATCAACAAAGGTTCAAACAAACCTATACATATTTCCATCTATCTACCTATGTCCATCTATCAAATAGATGTGCCTATTCATATGAGTACAATGTATATATATATATAGAGAGAGAGAGAGAGAGATAAATAGATTGAAGAATATTGATAGATTTAGATGGATAGAGAGAGAGAGAGAAAGAGAGAGAGCAGTAAACATGCGTGTACTGTGTTTATAGTTATACTCTGTTAAACGACGGTATAAACCAGTGGATATTATTGCTATTTTGTACCACAAGTTTAAACATTTTCAAACCATTAACTTTTAACTCATAACTCTTACAGAGACAACACACACACCCAAAAGAATATTTTATTCGCTTAGGGATGAAATAAAACTATACAAAGCTGAAATTTATTCAATATATGTACTATCAACTATGATAAGATTATGAGGGACCTTCTCAAGAAAAGGCTCAGGAAGTTAATAACCTATCAAACCTATATTTCATTCCAGGGTTCTGGATGATTTGGGTGTTTCTCATCATCTTCATCACGGCGTGTAGTATTGCTGTACGGAGGCGCTGCCTGGCGACCCACACTGGTACTGTAGTTGTCCATAGAGTCACCGTGCCACCACCGGGGGCCTGTGTCAGCACAGGTACTACTGTCTACGGGACAACGTACGGCACACAACATCCTCAATACAGCGCTTCTGCGCCGCCTATGTACCAAACCCAGGTATGAACACTACAAACGGTGTTTTTCATTCAGAACTATCGACAAAATTCATCTCCATGACAACATTTCGAAGTTCCTTAATCAAGGTTTTGATAACATAATTTTGAATAAAACACTCTTTTTTTTTACAAAACAGTTGTTTTATTTCCACCGATCTTTTGGTGACCGTCTTCCTAAGGACAATGCGATCACGCCGTTTCTTCTCCTTCTCCTTCACAGTCAGACAAGCAGCCACTCTTATATGATTAGAATGACGTCACATCGTCAAAGGACACACCAGAGGCATGGGGAGTCGGACCATGTTGAGACCAAGACCAAGACTCTCGCTTATGACAAGTACTCGCCAAGTACTTTCTGTAAAGGGTCCTTTCTGCGCTGGTGCTTATTGTATACGTAGTTGAACAGTATAACTCTAGAGGCTCTGGAGATGTGATGTATGATTAGGTTTTCGAACTGTATCTACTATAATTTGACCTCCTTCGGTCAGTAACGACTATGGCAAAATCCTAATTCATATCAGCATTACAGCTTCGGCTATGGCTAAAAACAGTACTATACGAGAATGAGAGTCACTGCCACATATGGCACATCTGTAAACTGACTAAGGTCTGTTGCAAGGATCCTCAGATTTCTCTCTTCTTCTGCCATGCGCATCAGTCTGGCTTTTCTAGATTTGAGCTGCCTGGACAGTGTGCATCTCCAGCTGGATCTGTCATTTGCAAGGTCCTCCCAGTGCTCTTTGTCGATATCAATGTCAATATCTGCTGGATTGTGATATGTCAGATGTTTGCTTACTTTTGACTTTGTTTAAGAGCAATCATGAGGAGGCTTGTCCCATAACGATGTTTTAGGAAAGAAGCTTTCATCTGCAGTGCGAAATTTCCGCCTGAGAGGTTGATTATGGAAGAAGAAGGGATGATTTGCTTCCGTATCCATGGAAGTTGGAAAACGTGTTCGCTCAAAGGGCGCGTAGTGGAGTGTACTAGTTAGTGTGTACTAGTCTCTACCAGACTCCCGCCTGGCCGAATATGGGGACTTTGGCCAAGTTAGGTATAAAAGCCCAGTAGGAGTCTATTGACCTAAGAGTGTTGACCGACCTTATTAGGTTACAAACTGTACTGGCGTGTTTTCTATCTTATTTGGCCAATTTGTACTTATTTTTCCAGCGTCCTGTGGAGCCTGGTAGAGGCTAACTGTGTACGACCGGAGCAGAAAAATGATATAAAGGATGCAACATAAAACAACACAAATGAAAACAACTGCTGTGATTTTCAAGAGTGGTGTATTCAATGCTCAAGCTCACTATACAAAGAAAATTATCAAACATGCTATTATTGATAATAACTATTGTACAAACCCATGCTTTATAGCTTATTACAAACAAAACAAATTGTTCTAAAAGGTACTTGTGGATCGTAATAAAGTCAAGTCAAAGCATTCGTATACAAGGAAAATGTAAGATAAATATATCGCGAATTAAAGATAAAATAAAACACTTCTAAATCTAACACTACATTATTGAACCTTGAGGAAATGTTTTGGGTAGTTTGGTCCATGTAATATATTCCACTGTATGTTATTTACTTTTTCTCTCATGTTTAGAAATGCTTACAAAATAATTGACCACTTCCTGTGTATCTTTATCATGATTGAAATGATTAGATCCAAGGAATGGATTTTTCCATAACTGTTGTGCAACTCCAAATTTTCTTGATTATGTAAATTATACTCTCATCTGCATTATCAATAGCTTGAAACATTGTTCCCATAACCAAGCAATAACAAAGTAAATTAGATGAAACTATGCCCAATAGTATTTGTCGAATTATCCCTATTGAAAGTTAAAAACAAAAACGTACTTGCAGTTCCAATTGAATATGCTAGGTGACATCTACCACGGCAAACCCGGAATATCATGTCATAATCAAATAAAGACGCTGGTGGCACAACAACTCATTATTTTGTCCGTAGCTAAGAAACCAACCCCTTTCTTTCTTCAGTTATGATGACTATAATCATACAACACACGCATGCACACACACACAAATACACACACTCAAACACAGGCACACATACACGCATTCACACACATACATTCACACACACACACACACACGCACACAGACACACACACATACACACACACACAAACACACACACACAAACACACTCACAAACACACACACACACAAACACACTCACAAACACATGGGATATTCATGCCCACACACACACGCCTTGAAACATTGTCCACCCCTACATGTTCACTGCAGCATTAAGCTGCTCCTCATCGTCTTCGAACACGTCATATTTGATCATCCAATCTTTCAACCACATCCTCACCCCGTCTGGGCCAATTATTCCCCTGCTCTCTAAGTCCTCGATGTTCTCCACAAGCTCCGCCATGAGGATGTTGGCTGGGTCGAGTTCGAGATGCTGCCTGTAATTCTCTCTGTAGGCATCTACAGTCTCCTTGTCCTAAGACAACAAAGATAAGATAAGATAAGATCAACAGAAAACTTGATAACGCTAATTCAAAATTGGAGTCACGACCTTTCCAAAGCTCTATCCACTTGGCCATTGCGCAGAATTCAGTCAAGATGCATTACTGCCCAGCTGATTTTTAAGACTGAACTAAACGGCAGGCAAATAGCTTTTGTAGCCTGCGTTAAACAATTGACTCATGTAATGAACAAAATGCGTAAATGTATTATTATGAATTAGGATGTCCCCAATTCCTCTAACTTAGAGGTGTTGGATATCAAGCTTATAGAGGCCTCACCGGTGGAAGGGCTGCCAGAAGACTGGTTTAATCAACTGGTCTAATAGCTTTATTGCTCTGTGTCAAAACGATTTGGGCATAATAAATGCGCAAATCACAGCGCGCGAGCATACCTTCAGCGTGCCCTTGTAGAGACCACAGTGACTGATGCAAAGGAGAATGCAACAGTTGAAATCGTCAGCCAGCTTACGGGCTTCCTTCATCTGCTTGATATGGTCTGTACTGGTGTCCCCGTCGAATTTCATGACCAGGATGAGGATACTGGACAGCCCCCCACAGGTATTTGCAAGGTTGGCAACCTGTGCGTCGATAGCAGTCGTGCCGGGGAAGTCTATGATCTAAGAAAAAAAAAATAAATTATACAATAATCTGTCGTCTAGTTTATACTGCACTGATGATGATGACCAAGGTCAGTTATTACTGACAACATTCCAGGCGCAGTAGTATAAGCCGTATATACGTTTTCCATGATGTACACGTTGGTATACTTTATTTTGTTTTGTGAAAATGGTAAAAGGTTAGTGCAATTAAGTGCACTTAATTGCAAAGTTGCAATGGTTAAGTCATGTTGTGAGGATGCCCAAAGCATGCCTTCATCGGGCGGCACTAAACTGGATACCACAATAGAAAAGAAAGAGGGGAGAACAGTAAATAACCTGAAAGAAAACAGTTACGTGGGACTTACACCTAGGAGGGAGGCGGAAAATAACTGCATTTGACAGAAGAGAGTGGCAGAAGTTTGTGGCTCGCATTTATGACCGCTGAACCTGTGGCGAGGCAGAAGAAACAAATGCTTCTTACCACCATTCTACTCGTTCCGTTTGCCTTGTAGAGGTTTGGGTCAGTGGTATGCTCCAGGTATCCTCTGTCCGGGACGGTCACGCCCCACACCGTCTGAATAAGCGTGGATTTACCGCCATTCTGAGGACCAAACAGGCCCACGAAGCAAGACTTTCGCAGGTGTTGGCGAATCTCAAACAGGTCACAGGCCATCTGGCACCGACGAAGGGCTTCTTTCTGGGACTCTTCCGTTGCATCTTTCAGCTTCTCTGATGCACGAAATGGGTTTATACCCATAATGGCATCTTCACTTCTATTCAAAAAGTCGAGGTCCTGAAAAATTCAGTAACGGACAGACATCTTAAAAAGGGCTACGTCAACAACAAGTCATGATCTATTGGATTGTCAAATTCATGTATCAGGTATTGTCTGACTGGTTTCGTCACTGTCTCGTGGTTTGGTCGCCAATTTCATTAATCAATTCATTCATTCATTCGTCTAAATAACAAAGCTTTGAAAATTCCATACCGTAAACTTCCTGTATAGGGCGCGTTCCAAGGTGTACACATTGTCATCATCGACTATATCACTGTCCTGCTCGCTCTGTATCCCTGGTAGTTCCTTAATCAGCAGTCTGCAATTAAATATGTAACGTTACCTTAAGTCTATAATGCGACAGTATATTGGCGTTCTCGTACTAATATACGAGACTTACAGGTACATAACACGAAACTTAGTTTTATAGAGAGAAGACTATCAATAGAGTATAGGTAAATCTGTATATGGCTATGACTCGCCTTAGGATGGCTTTGTAGTTCTGCTCAATAAGGTCAGTCCTAAAGGTTCTTTGATACCACGTACGGACTGTAGGTGCAATACAAACGGCACCAACCCCAAGGCCAGCTCCGCCCAGAGCAATAGAGATCGCTCCGAGGAAAACAGAAACGCCACCACCTAGAATAAAAATTTGAAATCAATTGAATGCACATAAGATGTATATTCATAGACTCCAGGCATATATGCATTGGCAAGATTGTGTGCTATAAAACCATTTATCACACTGTTTACGAAAACCAATACCCTACAACTAGTTTGGTTCAAAGTTCAAATAATGCGTAGAAAAAATTTTGAATGCTTTTAAAATTATTATATCAACTCCATCAAAATGGTACTGCTACATATTTAATGAGGAAATTCTATCATAGCATTAATAACAAAAATTGTACCTGGTTGACATTTTAGATCTTCTTGCTAAAATTGATTTTTGAATTATCGAAGCATAATTTATGTGAGACTATGCATTAGTTCTCAGGAGGCCCTCTGGATGCAAGTTTTGATTTATGACTCAAGCTACCAGGCAGGGACTAGATATTTGTTTACTTTTCTTTTCTTTTAGTGACTAAAACTTGTCTCTCCACAAAGCTACACGCTTATCAAATAATTAATCAAAGAGCTACTGAATCACTGAAACACTGCACTTTAACAAAACGAACTAAACTATGCAAAATACAGCATTTGACAAACCAGGTATCTGCACCCAATCCAAGACTAACCTCCGTCACCATGAACTCTACCCATGCACTCAATAATGGTCTAACATTGCTCTTTACTCAATAACAGTGTAACCTCTGCCCAGCGTATTTTCATTTTGTTAAAAAAAAAATTAATATTTCTGCTGAATGCAGAAACCAATAAAACGGATATGGCACATTTTCAGGTAACGTCAATAGACAAACAATGGCCATCATTACCTGATTTGTTAGCCCCAAACCCAGCAATGCCTGACAGCCCAAATAATGCCTGCATTGCTCTGTGTAACGGTCCGTCGTACATCACCTCAAAGTATTCACCAACTTTAAGCAAAATGCTATAGGCGACATCATCCAAGTACTTGGTGTCCAGATCATTTAGATGATGAGCTTCATTGATCATCTCACTCAGCTTTGCCTCGTCTTTACCTTGAAACAAGCAAACAAATCAGTAAACAAGAGTTCGGAGACCTCATACTCCCATGAAATATCTTTATTATTGAAATGACCATCAAATCTGCATAATTTATGCACTTGACGATTCTACCATGTTTGTTTGGCAAACGATGTAATATTTGGATGTCCAATCGGAGACATTGTAACTTAACTTGTCTTACAATGTCTCCGATTGGACATCCAAAATTGTCTTCATTCATAGTTAGGGTATAAAAGATCAGTTTCTTCCAGATCACTTCAGTGTCACTGGCGAAGGATAGTGGATTCTATCCGAAACGTCAGACCGTGGGGGCGAGTAGCAAACCTTCACGTGGTGCCCCTGTTAATCCCTTGCGGGAAACCAATTGCTACACAACGTGCTACTACTGCATATTAGGGGTGGTAAAAGGATAACCCCTTGGCCCCGAAATGCCAGGCCTGAAGATTGTTAGCTTCAACACTGAAGGTCTTTCACATACGAAAGCCGACTTACTGACAGGACTGAATACAGATATTCTGTGCATTCAAGACACTCACAAGGAAGCTGTGCCATATAAAATCCCTGGCATGGATCTGGCGATCTACCATCCAAGCCCTGTACATGGCAGTGCAGTGCAGTCTATGTGCGGGATAAGTCCATAATTGTTAAAACCAATGACCTGTCTGCCCATGGTATTGAAATACTGATGGTGGAAACCTTAGACACCAAGGTGTTCTCAGTGTACAAACCCCCTCCAACTGCATTTGTTTGGCCTCAGGAATGTGACCTAACTGGCAAAGCGTGCCTAGTCCTAGGGGACTTCAACAGCCACAGCACTCGCTGGGGCTATCAAGACACCAACCCAGACGGTGAGGCGGTTGAAGAATGGGCATCAAACAATGATCTGTCCTTACTACACAAGGCGAAAGACAAACCCTCCTTTATAAGTGGACGCTGGCGTCGTGGGTACAACTCAGACCTGGTGTTTGTGCCTTCCAGACTGACACAAAATTTTGAAAAATCAGTGGAAAACCCTATACCAAGGTCACAACACAGGCCAATCACTGTCAACACCAAGCCGGTGATCCGACCTGTAAAACCAAGGAACCCCATACCTAGGTTTAACTTTCGTAAAGCAAATTGGGAGAGTTTCACTATGGAACTTGACGATAGAATCCAGCCGTTGGAACCTCATCCCAACATCTATGATCAGTTCCAAAGCCTTGTATGGGAAATATCAAAGAGACATAATCCAAGAGGATGTCGCAAGTCCTATATACCTTGCTTAGGTGAAGACAGCAAAGATCTCTACGAGGAATATGTAAAAGCATACAAAGTCGACCCATTTGCAGAGGAAACGATAACAATGGGAGAGTCTGTGCTGGCTTCAGTTTCTGAAGAGCGGAGAGAAAGATGGAAAGAGCTTATCACTAATGTGGATATGACTCAGAACAGCAAGAAAGCCTGGTCCACAATCAAGAAGTTAAACTCTGACAAGAATCCACAGGCAAGTCTAGCTGCCGTGACTCCTAATGAAGTGGCTACGCAGCTACTGCTTAATGGCAAACCTCTCAACAAAGAAAGAGGTCATCGGAAGAAGATGAAAGAGGAGATGGAGAATGTGATGCTTGAAAGCGATGACGAGTTCGCAGATTTCACCACCTCTGAACTGGAAGAAGCCATCAAACTTCCGAAACCCGGAAAAGCTGCCGGCCTTGATGGTATCACGGCTGAAGTCATTCGGAACTTTGGACCCAAAGCTAAAGCTTGGCTGCTACAAATGTTCAACACCTGTGCCACCACCCTTTCCATCCGTAAGGTTTGGCGGAAAGCAAAAGTGGTCGCCCTCCTGAAATCCAACAAGGACCCTTCCAACGCCAAAAGCTACCGACCTGTGTCATTATTGTGTATCCTCTACAAGTTGTATGAGAGAATGATACTTGCGCGTATTGGTCCCATAATAGATGAGCTACTATCTCCCGACCAAGCGGGTTTCAGACCAGGAAGGTCCTGCTGTGGCCAAGTTCTGAACATTACTCAGCACATTGAGGATGGTTTTGAAACTGGGAAGGTCACAGGGGCGATTTTTGTTGACCTGACTGCTGCATACAACACCGTCAACCATAGACTGCTCTTACTAAAACTGGCAAAAATGGTTCGGAACACAAGCACTGTCAGGATCATCCAGTCGCTACTTGAAAACCGACGGTTCTTCGTTCAGATGGATGGGAAAAGGAGCCGGTGGCGTTCTCAGACGAATGGCCTCTCACAAGGCTCGGTGCTTGCACCAACCCTGTTCAACGTCTACACCAACGACCTTCCCCAGTCCAACAACATCCGCCGGTTTATCTACGCTGACGACCTAGGTCTCACCACCCAGCACAAGTCTTTCGAGGTCATCGAGTGCAGACTGACCGCTGCTCTAAACAGTCAGTCAGTCTACTACAATAACAATTTCTTAAATGCGAACCCTAGCAAGACCCAAGTCTGTGCATTCCATCTGAATAACCACCAGGCCAAACGACAGTTGAACATAGTCTGGAATGGTAAGAAACTAACCAATGACAAGTTCCCGGTCTACCTTGGAGTAACCCTGGACAGAACTCTGTCTTATAGAGAGCATGTCAGGAAACTCAAGGAGAAGGTCGCTTCTAGAAACAACCTCCCCAACAACCTCACAACTCTAAACTGGGGAGCTGATGCAAACACCTTACGATCTACTGCCTTGGCGTTATGTTATTCCACAGCAGAATACTGTTCTCCTGCCTGGGAAAGGTCATGCCATGCCAGTAAAGTGGATGCTGAGCTCAATACTTCTTGTCGCATCATAACAGGAGCGCTGAGGCCCACACCCCTGCCAGCACTGTACCGGCTAGCAGGTATCGCACCACCTCCCATCCGACGAGAAGCTCTCTCCAGAACTCAGAAATTTTTACAAGAGCAGGATTCTCGACACCCTCTACACTACTATCATGATGTTAGAAGAAGACTCAAGTCTAGAAAGAGCTTCATGACCGTGCAGAGTCTGAACCCTAAGGAGGCTTCCAAGTACAGAGTCGATCGCTGGAAAAGCTTCCAACACTCTCCTTCCAAATGAAGCTCTCCAGACCCCTTGTGAGTCCCTTCCTCATGGCACCCATCTACCCAGAAGGGAATGGGTGCACCTAAACAGAGCCAGGTGCGGAGTAGGTAGGACCAGAGACAACCTACTGAAATGGGGACGGGTGAACTCAGCTGAGTGTCGTTGTGGCCACCCAACCCAAACCATGGGACACATTACAAATGACTGCGTATTAGGCCCCAACATCTCCAACCAGGACCTACTAGAAGCTAACGAGAAGGCCGTGGCCTGGCTGCAGTGCTGGCACGGAACGATATGATGATGTCAGACCGTTTCCTAACCATATCCATTTGCTTGAGTAACTAATTTTTGGCATATCTTATTACCTAGATGTCTAACCTACATCGACGATGTAATATGAATCTAATATCATAACAATTCTTTGAAGGATTAATACTGTCATCTCACCTGCTAAGCCCTTGATAAGATTCAATAACGAATCTGACTCCGTTGCCCTTTCTCGATTCGGTGCCAGCAATATAGTCGACAAGCTTCGCCGAATGGCTTTGATCAGAACGGCTGGATGAAAGCTGTTGACAACACTTTCTGCCAGTGTTAGGGCTCTTGCTTCCTGTAGTAAATCATAACATATAGTCAAACTGGCTGGGAAACTACCTGGCGTAGGCAACCACATGCCGTCAGAGTACACATTGAAACAGTCCTGTCCAATTCTACATAGTGAAGACCCTCTACGAAGCAAGCACAGTAGTGGTCAGAAATCGGACATAAAAAACAAGACACATAGACGAATTTTAAAGTTACCAAAATTATTTAATAGTGCAACTAGCAGCCATATTTTAGTGAGGATACCTGCTGGCACAGTTACCCTGGGCGACTTTTGTTTGGTTTGTTACGTCTTGGTAACGTTGAAAAGTTACCCCCAAAAAATCAAAATGATGAAAATCCCGTTTCTCTTTGCTAGCATCATATGTACTTGCATAAGCTAGGATTACCATACCATGCATCAATCATCTGACCAACCAACCAACTTGTCTGGAGCAACCACCTGTACTCAGCAACCATTTTCTCAGTCCCTAGACTGGTTACTTAGTACAGGTTTGGCTGTTGTTAACTTCACTCTTAAGGTCACTATTTACAACGAATCATATATCACTTGTTATAAAATAACCATAAGAAGAACAAGAATGATGACAATAATGATAATAAAACACCTGTTAAAAACGCAAACAAGCTGTGAAAACAGACAAGGATGCTAGCAAGTTAAGTTAGCAAACACGCATTTTGCAACATTCAAGAATAATCCTCCATTTTCTATTAAAAATTTTCTTTCTGAACATGCTGCGATAATGAAATTTGATGTGGTAGATACGTGTTATATATGGATGTGAAATGTTCTAATCTTGAAATGTTCTGGATCCGTATCAAGTTTCTATTCAGCCGTAATAGCTTTATTGTTGCTAGCGCCTAAAAACAACAACCCAAGGACAGAATACATTTACCATAATTTTCGGCTTACTTTTATCATCTTCGGTGTGATCTTTAGGTCTCTTTTCTCAAAATGGGTCGTAAAATGAACCTCTGGCACTCCATCGAAGTCCCTATTATCCTTCAGCTCACACTTCAAGACGATCTCATCAGCACTGACGGCCTTCTGTATTCCCTTCTCCTTATCATCCGGAATTCCTTATCGAGAACAAAATGAGCTGTTTTGGATTTTGTGCAAAGAACGGATTAGCTTTTTACCTAAAATGATTTCCTGTAAACATGTTTCATATGCATATCCGTGGGTGCAAATTCCAACAAAATAAGAAACATGCGACAAAAAACATTTGGCCTATAACTCTGTTGATCTATATAGTGGCGAGTGACATTTTAACCCTCATTTCAATTAAAGCTATATGTGATAGATTCAAGTTATAAAACCATCGTTGAAATTATTTTAACCGACGACAACTATTCATTGCAAATTGAGTACCAACAAGAGTTCGGTTAAATACTGTAAATTATGCAAATGACTTTCACATCTGCATAATCTATGCCGGGTTATATACACCCTTAACTAACTTGCACAGGTAACAATGTTGACTAGTTGATAATAATTATGGCACTAATGCATGAATTATGTAAATTAGGAACCTATGATTGGTATCTGTTTAAGTTCCACCTTTCCTAAATCACTCATGTTATTTGTATTTTGAGTCCTATGATGAAAAACAATGCAAATGTATTTTTTTCTCATGAACCATGCAGATTGAGGCCTAATTCGTATAATATCTAAATTTTTCATGGAGATGATAAATAATTTGGCACCGGCAATAGTGAAGTATACCTGTGAAAGGCTTTTCCCCCAAAGTGAAGAAGTCCAGATGTTCTCCATTGATGGTAATTCGGAGTTGTTTCTGTTTCCGTGATGCATCCGGACCTATTGAATGGGATAACGAGTGCGTTACAACAAATAACGTTTTGTCAACGCAACATACTTAGGCAGCTGTACTAGTGAGAGTTATTAGAAACAGCTCCTCGGGGTCATGTTGGCTACAACAGAACTGTCTAATTTTGAATGATGAACATTGCACCAAGGCAAGGATAAAGTACGATGATCTCTGCTCACATGTACTCACCTCTATTATGGAGTATCATAAGAAAACCCTGTCTCCAGTCGTCTACTTTTAAACAAAGCTGATTCTTTGAAGAAAGAAAGAAAGAAAGAAAGAAAGAAAGAAAGAAAGAAAGAAAGAAAGAAAGAAAGAAAGAAAGAAAGAAAGAAAGAAAGAAAGAAAGAAAGAAAGAAAGAAAGAAAGAAATGCGTCATAGTAAGGAAGAACAGCAGATGATCTTCCGTATATGACACAACAAAACATACCAACTATAGTCAGAGAGACTCGGTCTTCTTCGATGTGCAGAGGAAATGGGTTGGTAAATACAACTTCACGGGGTTTCGGGTCTTCTCCGTACCAATCCTCATTCTTGGTGATTACATTCACCTCAAATATCTTCAACTGCCCTAGCTCTGTTGTCTTTGGGTAGATTGCTGCATATTCGATGATCTTGTGTTCGTTCATCCTGTTCACTGACAAGGCACAGTAGTATAAAAGAA